>NW_024062614.1:812500-925658 GCF_006381635.1 Hibiscus syriacus | reverse complement strand
CGACCCACCGTAAAAAGAACGAAAAATTTAAAACTTTATTAAAACATGTAAACTCATAAAATCATTATAAATACAAAAGTAAACTTTACCAGTATTTAGAATAATACAGATTTTCATACTCGTATATAAAACAAATTACAACCTACATGCCCATAATCACATGTACCATACTTTGCAAGCAACACCGGAGGAACTCTCTTACTGATGTCAATAGCTGCACTGGTTTAATTCTCTAACCTGAAAAGGTTAGTATAGAGTGAGCTTTGGGAAGTTCAGTAATACAGAACTATCAGATGATGTTGAAGAACATGCAGATAACAGATAAACATATGTTTCCTTATTGGTTCAGACATCTATAGATTTTTAGGCTGATCTGAAGTCCCACTGATATCTTAGGTAGTAACAGATATTAAGTTTTCTGTTTAGAGGGGAATATTTCGGCTAACTGGGTTCAAGAGATAAGGATAGGGTGTCTAGTGTGTTCCCACAAAACCATTTAAAACATGTTTTCAAAACCATAATAGTCCCTCCAACCGAACGCCATATGCAGTTCCCTAGAACTGCACAACCTAAGGGAGTACCTTGGGGCCCGAGAGCCTACCCAAGACAATTCTCGGGGCCATGGAGGCTTCCCCAAGAAAAATCTCATGGCCACAGAGCCTACCCAAGGGTCGCCTTAGGTCCATAAGGAATTACCAGTTGGTGCAGAACCTATAAAAGAAATTAACCGCAACGACTGAACCTACCAGAGTCTTCATACCAGATCCCAAAGTATCCCAAATAAAACATTTTCAGACAGTAACCAGATATATCAGGAATCATAGAAGAAATCAGAACATAAATCAGAGAAAACATCCAAGTGATAAGGGAAACACACTAGAGGTTCAAGATATGGCTCGGAGATATGGATAATCTTATGGGGTAGAGAAACACAGATCTTCATATACAAAAGAATGCCAGAAGTTAGAATCACTATCGGAAGAGTCATTAGCTGACAGAATCCTCAGTTATTCAGAATGTGATTTATCATGATCATATTATATTCGGACATTTTTCGGAGGCACTAAGTAATCAGAAGGTATTCAGAGTCCTTTGCATCTGAGTTACTTGTGTTTTCAGATATGATCGGAGTGATTCTAATATTAAGGAAAATCAGAAGCATTTTAGGTATTAGATTTTTAGAGAATTCATAGTGATTTGAGCTGATAAGGGAGAAACGAAGATTTAGAGCATTTACTATTTGTTTCGATATATCGGAATATCGAGTTAACTCAAACTGTATAAGTCACATCAATGATACCTGTCAATCGGTCAAATCATTGTACTTCCAGAGTATTCACTTTTTAATACAGACAATTCTTGTCAAATTGAGCATCAATATTTATAGACTTATCCAAGTTATTCACTTAATTCAAGGTCATCGGGGTACTCAATTCAATTAGTCGAGTATATCCCAGTCACTTTGGAGTTTCTAGTGCAATTCTGTCATTTCTGAAATTCGAATACATACATTTCTTTCATCCTGTTCAACTAGGTCATAAAATAAAGTTATTTTGGTGCTCAACGTTATTTCAGTCATTTCAGAACTTAAGGATATCCAATCATTCCTGGGCTTGATGATATTCTTGGGTCTTTTGCATTCCAGGGTTATTTTGGTCATTTTACATATCCAAGGTATTTCAATCATTTCCTTCTGTCCGATCTTATTATTTAATTCAAACTTATCATCTATTCCAGTCCTTTCGAACAATTCTCACAAAAGAGTACCTCGATAAAATTATTCTTCAGGTATTTACTCTAACTCGGAGACTCGGAGATTTCGGGTCAAGTGCCTTCTCAGATGTTACAAACAGGTTATTAGGAATTTTTTGTACAAAGACAGGATCTTAACAATTAAATCTATAATTTATCGGGTTAGGTACGAATTCTCAAGGTAATTTTTCATTCAGAGTCAACTCGTACTATTTTTACCTCTCAAGGGCATTTTCATTATTCCTTAACCAGATAACTTCGGTATTAAAACTCTTAACAAGGATAAATAGAATTTAGAGATCCTAGAGTTAAGTACTTTTTCGAATAATCTCTAAACTTGAAATTATTCCTTATCAAACTTCTAATTTCTTGTACAAGCCATCAGAATTTTATTCAGTTACTGACTTTTTACCACATTCGTATCGAGTGTAGGAATTAATTAACTACTCAGAAAAGAACAAACATTTTCATTCATGTATTTACCAATACGAACATGTTCCATAAAGCATGAAAATGTAGTAATATATTATCTCGATTTTTGTGACATACTGATCGACCATTTAAACTCTATTCGAACGCCCTTGATCTTAAAATCAACTTTCAATAATTTCTCAGATGCATATCAATAGAAATTTCATAAAAAACAGAGCTTAATTGCTGAAAAACATATTGAATCGGGTGATTATTCAGTGAAAACAGTTTAACGGGTTTGAATTTGGCGAAACGGACCTCAAAAAAGGACTCGAGACATTGAAAAATGTTATGATAGGTGTTCCCGAAAAAAGTCAACGGATGGTCAACAGTCCATTCAACGGCGGTCAACGGCTAGGAGGCTCAGCTCGGATCGGTCCAGTCAGTTCAGGCCGGTCTATCCGGTCAAACGGTTCTCCAGTTTGCCAGACCAATCCCATGCGCAGTGGGTGGCGCGTGCGGCGGCTCTAGTCGTCAGACGGTGACAAAAATTTCTAGATTGCTTGATTGGGACCTCGGGATTCTCGTGCAAGTGTTATTTTTCGACGAAACATAACAGATTGCAGAATTTTAAAACTTACGAACTTCTCCAACGGTGATCGACGAGTGACGATGATGGATTAACAACGACGCAATGATTTCGGTCGGGTTTTGAGCGCACGGTGACGGTGAGTCCGATGGTGCAGGTGGTGACGCGAGACTATCCTCGGATCGGCCAAAATCGACGGAAAACAAACGACGATTGAGTTTAAATCGACGAAGCTTCCGTTTGAGTTTTATTACGAACGGCGCCGATTCACGACGGGATAGAGGTCGGGTTTTGTTCTCCGTTCAATTGTGAGTTTATTAGTGGTTTCGGATCGACAAACGGTGATCGGACGGTGGAGAATCGGAGCTTCAAAGAGGGTCGACGAGAGAGGTAATTTGGGAAAAATCATCCGGAGAAAACTAGATTGTTCGGGAAGGGGATTTTATTTTTCAACATATAAGAAAAATGGGTAAATTCATGATTGGGTCCCTGAATTTCTTGCACATTCTAAAACTGTCTATAAGTTTCAAAAACTTTCAATTTGACCCCTAAATTGGTGTGTGACATGGATTGTGAAAGATATATCACTATTCGCTCATGTGGCTTTTCATTCGTCTTTCCTCGATGACGAATGATTTATTCTTCTAGCTATAATTTGAAAATAAATTATTTAATACAATTACATAAATAATTATTATTAATACTATAATTTTGTCAAAACTAAAAGGAAATAAAAAAAAATAAACTTACCATTGCCAAATTGATCGAAGAAATATGAACATTATCAAGATGTAACATTTCTTCTCTTGAGGCCATTTCAACACAAATTCTTCAACACAAAAGTTTTTGCTCTTAGTAGAATGTTTGATTACAATTGAAAAATCAATCCAACCCAAACCTCAATTTATACTACTCTACCCAACGGTAGTTTTTTCAAACTGTGTGACGAGTTCTATTGAAATTTTAAAAAAAAATCGACCGTTGAACAACTGTAAAAAAAGTCAAAATTATACCGGGCATTAAAATATTATTTTTAAAATTTTCTTTTAAAAAATTTCGATATAAAAAAATATTTTTTTATTAGAAATCGTCACGCCGAAGTGATGAGTCTCTCAAGATATATTAAATTTATTCCCACTATGAAACCCACCTAACACGACCATTAAAAAATTATATCTCAAGAAACTTATTACATTGACGTGACGAGTTTCATGAGGATTATTGCAATTGTCGTAGCTCCATGAGGATTATTGCAATTTTCGTAGATCCAAAATTAAATGTTTGGGATAATCCACCAATTTGGCCGCAGGGAGCGAAGCCATGGTAGAACCAACCCAAGGCGTTTGGATTCCAAGAAAATTCAAATTGGGCCATGAACTTCAGCCTTCAGGTATCTTTCCATACATCTGATCTCAATTCTCACCTCACTTCCAACCTCTCCCTCTATGTGTCAGTTCAGAGTCCATATGAAGAACAAACGCCACAACTTTTCGTCGTGCCTATTGCTAATGCGAATTCAAAGTAAAACCCAAGGTATCACTGCCTTCCTACTTCTTTCCTTCCATTTTCAATTGGCTCTTCCTTTGTTTTCCTTTTAATTCATTATTTACTTAAACAGCTACCTAATTGGTGAATTTGATCTCTGGCCCCCCTTTTTGGCTTTGTTTAGGCTCTCAGTTTTCAGATTTCAAAAATAGGTTTATCTGACAGCAAAATCTACTTATTATGCTCCAATAACGATGCTTGTTTTTCGAGTTTAAATCGTAATTTATCGATGCATAGAAGAGAATAAAGTATTTTTTTTTTTGGATTTTGAGAAGAGTGTTAAGATATGGGCAAATGATCTTCCCAACTAATGTTGGTTCAGTGGGTGTTTTGTTCTATTGTTTTTGAAGATTTTTAATTTCTATGTAAAATGAAATTTTAGTTTGTTAGTGTCCATTTAGTTTAATGGAGTAAGCTGTGTTTCTGTTGAAAGATTGTGCTTAGAGTTTACCTTTTGGCTCAAGTAGGCACTTGCATCTGTAGCAAATTTGACTGTAAACCTTGTGAGTGAATGATGCATTGAATCTTTCCGAATCACCGAGAATTTCGACGATTTTAGATGCTTCTATGTTCCTTCAATTGTGATCTAGTTTAGAATCCAATCCTAAGTTTAGTTATATTAGCAAAAGTTAACTGGTTTTGTTGCAGTACAACCACTCGAAATTTGAATTCACTAGTTAATACCATGCATTTTTTTGTTGAACTATGTTCCCTTGACTCCATTATCATAGCAAATCTTTTTCATCAACTCTTTTATGTATAGTATTTCGTCTTGATTTAAGGAACTTAAAATGGATGCTCCAAGCAGAATTGGTGACCGATCAACCAGTGATGTTGTTGTCAGGCTACGAACACAAGAAGGGCGTGATGAGCGGATATATTGTCATTCTGACATCCTTGTAGAAAAGAGCAAATATTTTGCGGATCGCCTTTCTGATAATTGGCCAACGTGTCAGATCCTTGACTCACGCAACTGTGTTGAGGTATACTGCCAGGAGTTGGACTTTGATCACCATGTCAATGTTCTACGCCTTCTCTATGTTGTTCTAGATGGTTCGGTCAATGATTTGTGGAATGGTGTAAAAAATGCCCTTGGCATTCTCCAAATTGGCATTCAACTTGGTTGCCCACAAATTGTAACTGCTTGTGTGAACTATTTGGAAGCTGTTCCTTGGGAAGAGTCTGAGGAGGATGAGATTTTAAGAATCGTACCAGGCATGGGTTCTGAAGCGGAGCCAATTCTTGCCCGTATCCAACCAGTCAATCTATCAGCCATACGTGGGATTTTTATCTCAACTCTTCGATTTGCCATGTCATCACCACCTTCTCTAATGAATGATCTCAAGTCTTCGGCTCAAGAGCAGCTTGAATACATGATAACTGAAGATGATGATTCCCCTCTTTTAATTGCCGATGAGGATATCAAATCTGAGGTCAAAGATTGTGTTTGGAGACTATTTTCTAGATTTAACAAACTGCTAGAAGAGTTTTTATGCGAGCCCGCAGAATCGGTTGGTGAGGCAGGAACGATGACATTATTTCAGTCCTATTTTGCCGACTTCTCGTGGGTTTGTCAGCTGTTGTCGAAGTTGGAAATAATGAGGGTATTTGTTAATAGTTGGGTGGATGCGTCGGATAAAATACTGACGGTAATGCAGTCAAATCCCATGGTTGAAATGATTGAGATAAAGCTGAAGGTTGTTGAGGTTGTGGCCAAAATCTTGGAATCAATCGGGTATGGCACTGTTATCTTGCCAACCTCTAAACGGCTTCACATGTTGAAACTCTGGCTTCCGTTTGTGCAAATTACCAAGCCTCTGGTTGATTCTGTCATGACTAGTGATGAGGATTCTTTGGCATTTAAAATAGACGGTGAACTTTGGCAATCATTGGAATCAACATTTGTTTCCATAATTCTTGCATTGCCATCTACAAACCAAGCCGAGATTTTGACCGAGTGGTTAGAAAATGAACATATACGGTATCCTGATCTAACCGAGGCATTTGAGGTGTGGTGTTACAGGGCCAAAGTTGCTAACCGAAGGCTGGCGTTGTTAGGGGGCAGCCACTGCACACATTGAACCTTTTCTATCATTTTGTGTAGGCTCTGATTCGGTAACCATGCTCATCAACCAACCATTAGAGTTGAACTTTTTCATTTTTGTTTCGTATATATTAGGCTGCACTCGGATTATGCAGGGAAGTGTTCGTTAAATGAAGAGATGTCGAAGTTATCACCCTCGCCCCCCCCCCCCCGGTATGGTTTGAAACTGAAATTTTAGTGTCTGTAAATAATTTAATGGTAGATTCCCCGCTATAATTTCATGTACAAACCAGGTGGTTTGATCTCCTAGAAAATTAATCAAGGTGTACAGTTCTCACATGTTGGACTTGGGCAATCAGATTGGCAGTTTATTTGCAGCCGAACTTTGATTTTAAATGCTAAAATCATTCCATTAAGAGTTGACAATTGCTATATTTCATGTATAAACGAGTAGATAAATGAGTTTGTTTTGTAACATAAATAAATTGAACACATCTCTGTTCGTGTTCATTTATTAAATGAACATAAAAATTTTGATTATACTTGTTTATTTAGCTTAATAAACGAACGTTATATGAACGGTTTATGAATAGTTAATCAAACGTTATATTTATTTACACTGCCACTTTATTATTTAAACAAAGAAAAATAATATGTTAACAAAATTAGTAAAATTTTCCTCGTCCATTTTATCAAATACATCGTTCAGACCTACAATGGACTAAATATTTGATGTACTAATAATCCTCTTGAATAGTTGACTACAAGCCTTTTTATGTTGTCAATGTTGAAGCTCCCATATGTAGCTAAAGAGTGTGAGGTGTGGGAGGGTTGTATAGCACCAAACTCATTTGATTCATCAAGGAGGATAAATATTATACTTCCTTCGATGGTCAACATCTCCGAAATTTTAAGTCCTTTGAAGAACAGTTATAACCCTTTGATTTGACTACTAATAAATTCATTACTAGCAAATTCTGCTACATAATAGTCTGGTCAATTCATTTTTTTAACCGTAGCAAACGACAATCATTACCCTATTAGTGACGCTTATACTAAAATAACACCTACACATATTAAGAGTTAGTACATAAGTTTCAGTGTATTAAGAATGTGAATGAAAATGCTATACCAAAAACTACCTTTGGACCTTTCAATAGTTTCACAAGGTCATCCAGAAACAGTGGTAAAATTTGGTGATAAAATTTGGCGGCCAACTTAAAATTTAAAAATTTCAGAAGTTTAAATTAAATTTTTTTGAAGAGTTTAGTTTATATTTCCCCCCCAAAAAATAGGGTCTAACCAAAACTTTTAAAAATTTGAAAGGCTTAATGAGAAGTTTTAAAAATTATAGGAGGGGGTTTAATTAAAACATTAAAAAATTTAAAGTTTAATATGGATTTCTAAAAATTTTGAGAGGCCAAATTAAATTATTTGAAAATTTCAAGAATCTAAATTATAATTTTAATATTTTCCTTAAAAAAGAGGGAGGAAAAAGCCACCATAGGTACGAATAAGGCTAGAGCGCACGTCACACACCAAAACACACCACTAATGTGACACACCGATACACACGACTAATTAAATTGTCATTATTAAATAAATATGAAAAAAATATAATGACATATCCACAATTAATCCTTTATTATTTAATTTCAATTTTAATAAGAATAGAATTAAATTATATTTTTTTATTAAAAATTATATTTATTTTAGGAACTTTTAATTTGTTTAAGATTGAAACACTTACAACAACAACAACAATAAAACCCTGATTCCCATATGCAATGGGATAAGGGGGAGGTAAGATAGTAGACTGACCCCAACGCCAGGTTGAGAGCAACTTCCGTGGAAGACCTCCGGCAGTCAGAAAATTAAAAATAAAGATAAGATGCAAATGCGTGTATAAATAAATAAATAAATAAATACATAGATGAACAGACTTCATATGCAGTCTTGATATGTGCGTCTGTAATGGGGAGTAATCCCTGTAAATAATTCCCTGCAAAGGATTGAAACACTTAATTTATATAAATTTTTATATTTATAATAACAGTCACCATCGTAACCAATCGCCAACTACCCTATTCAAATCTTGAAAATCATGTTCTTCAACATAAATTATCAATGAAAAGCTATATCAAGAGGAAATTAGTATTTATCAAAAAATGTTAAAAATTTTAAGAATCTCTTATTAACCTCGTATAAAAATTTAGTTTTAATTCTAAATAAATTAATCATGGGTTTTTCCCGTTGAGCTAAAGCTTGAAGGTTTAAAGTTTTTCTGTTTGATTTTATCTCCATGATCTCCAATGGTGCTTCTACGATAAACCCTTCTTCTTCCTCATCTTTTCCTTCATTTATGTTGATTGGAATTCATTTGTTCATTTTTATTTTTTAGTTTTGAAAAAAAATAAACAAGGAGTCAGGAATGCTACTGAGAACAATTGGAAAATATCAAACGACAACTTACCTCTAGCTCTGGTAGGAACTTGCTCCAAGGTCCATTTCTCAAGTGATCTGAGCTTGTACGATCCTCCTTTTCTCTCTCACACACAAACTTATAAGTTGTATTAAATGATATTAAAATGCAATAGAATTTTCAATTTTATTATCAGTTATAGCTTTCATCAATCTGATTTTTTTTCGTGAATTACAAACAATTTGGTGAATTTAGTGCATATATTGTGCATTGGTTAAACAATTGCATATATGGAATGCATGGGTGATATTAGACCCAAGAACGGGGAAAACATAATACAAGTAAGCCTATCTTAGTTTTGGTGAAGATAGAGACCATTTTTCTCTTGACGGTGGCGGTGTAAGTTGGATAATACGATTTTCCGACGAAGGTAGGATCAACGGCGGTAGTTTTGATGGTTGCTCTTGGATAATTTTGCAAACTTAATAAACTTAGTGCTCCAATCCTAAACAAACAAAAATTCTTAAAACAATTATAATTTTAATAAAAAATCTAATTATATTTCTATTAAAATTTATATTAAATAATAATAAAGGATTAATTATTAATAAGTATATTTATTTAATAAGGACATTTTAGTTAGTGGTGTGCACCGGTGCATCACATTAGTGACGTGTTTTGGTGTGCGACACACATTCTAAAATTTTTCGCATTGGTACACTCTTTTCTCTCCCATTCTCTCTTATTATAATGGTAAAACTCACCCATATTTATAGATTTTAGTGGTCATTGGATTGTTGACACATGTTAACATCTTAGTCATTTAACATTACAAATATCTAGATTATTCTAATAGATAATTCTACACATAATATTAAATAATACAAATATTTGGATTATTTTATGGATATTTCTAGACATCTACTCTTTCTATATTAATCTAAAATATTCCCAAGATATATCTCCTAAATGATAATTCTATATTTACCTAGAAGTTGTATTTGTAATAGCTTAAAATTTTTTAAGTGACCAAAATTAAAAAAAAAGAAAGCAAAAGTTGTTGTTAAAGGTATAAATTAAGGAAAGGTTGGTGATTTGTTTGGTAATTTATCCAAAGAAATTCTTTTTAAGATAAATGGATCGAATATAAAATTTAAGAAGTTATTCTAGTCTTTTAAGATGATTTCTCATGTTAAATATGGACCATTGGATCAAAAAGGATAAGATTGACATTAAAGTTTATTTTAATGACAAAATGGTTTTTTGACATCCCATAGAATAAATATAAACCATAGAATGTTTATAACTGACACATAACATGTTATGGATCATAAATGTTCAAGGGTAAAATAGCCTTTTTATTTTGAAATGGTTAAAATAATATACGTTATATTATAGCATTTGTTAAAAAATAGGAAAAAAAACCAAAATAAAACAAAATTTACCTTTATCTTCTCCAAACTACTGTGGGTATGAAAGGTAATAGGAATTTTTTTTTTCCTTCCAATTTAATTGGATATAAGGTTAAGACATGAAATATAAAATTGATCTCCCTTGAATTTTCTTTCATTTGGCATCAATAATTTATGATTTTCTTGTATTATATGATTGGATAGAAAGATTATATGTTTTAGTGTTTAGTGATTCATAAGATTTAAAGTTGGATATAATGAATTGGGTGTTGCTATTCTATTTCCATACTTTAATAAGTGATGAAAGTTAATTGGAAATGAGAGAAAAAAAAGGTTTGGCTAAGTAGGATTTTGCATGAAGTATTGGAATTAGTGATTGTATATTAACATTAAATGGTTTTTTTTTGCTTAGATATGATATTTGAAAAATAAATCCATATTTGAATGCCTAAGTGACCAAACTGACAACTTTGTAAAGTTTGGGTTTTATGTGTAAATATTATTTGATGATGAAAATTGCTAGAAAATGATGTTATCTTTTGAATAGATTATTAACATGTATTTTGAATTGTATGTATTATGTAAATGGTGTATATGTAGAATCTGAACAAAATCGAGATCCAAGCAAGTTTAAGGACAAAGAAAAGACCAAGAATTAAAGCTTATATCAACTTCACGTTAGTTTGGTAAGGTAATAAGGTAAGTACATTTGTGAATTTTATATATTAATTATATATATTTATGATGAATTATAACAATTCTATTTATAAGATAAATGATAAATTTATAAGTTGTATCACATATATAATATTGCAACTAATGTATATGTTTGTATATATAGTGGGGTATGAATTGTCCTATTATGATATTAATTATATTGTTATAAAATAAATAATGTGACATGATCATATGTATTAAATGTTATAAGTTATTAAATGTTACATGCTATTAAATATTATAGAGGTTTGTATATATATTGCCCAAGTATATTGAAAGATAGTGATTGAAATAATGGTGTATCATAGAGTTCACAACATTATAGATTCCATACTTCGATATGACGCATTGTTCCACATTTCAAGGTGATGCATAATATTTCATCCTTCGAGGTGATGCATAGTATTCCATCTTTCGAGATGATGCACAACCCCATACTTTAGTATGATACATAGTATACTTGCTTACCTTATATATCTTAAATTACTTTGGGCATTTAGAGAAATGAATAAAATATTTACATGTTACAGATTGTGCAATTTATAGAGATTGATGAAAAAAGATCTTTTATGGTTATGTTGTTTAGGTTAATCTTAGGCAGTCATGTTGCCTAAACTATATGGATGATATGTATTATATTGTTGTTTAAATTTATGTTGTTTATGTCGCATTTAATTATATATTAAATGTGGGTTTTAATTGTGCACATATAGGTGGTGCGAGAATGTGAAATTAGCAGTTTTGCATATATACTTTTTGGGCAGATCTATAGAATATCATAGTATGTTTTGACAGCCTACATAATGTTTTTGGACATATTGGCATGTATATATGATATATCTATTTTGTTTTATAAATGAGTCTTTTTACCTATTATGGCTATTAGTATTCATTTTGTTTGTAATAGTAAATATAAGGTTACTAATTTTACAGATATGCATACTTATTTATTTATTTTGCTAATGATATGAATACATTAATAGTATTAGCATGACTATAAATAATAGGCAATTTTAAAATTTAAAATTGCGAAAGAAATAGGAGTTATAAGGAAATTATTTTTTTAAAGTATAGTGACATCTTTGACTCATAATTGTTAGCAGTACGGGAAAGGGCGTTACAATATTGGATTTCAACAATAATGTTCAATCAGCCTTATCCTCAATTATTTAATCTTTTAGTCCTTAAATTTAACATGATCATGCCAAAATACATTAAATACCTCGTAAACAATCATATAACATTTTTAAGACAAAGTATAACATGTCTCCAATCTAAGTATATAACATATATATCCACCATGTCTCGCAATAGACCATCATTTAAATGTATTTGCCCCTTTATTTTGAAACTCCATTCTCAGTACCGTTTCATTCTTGTCAATAATTTTGGGCGTGCAACATTACCAATAGATCTAAAAATTTGGTTATAACATTTACAGTTGCATCAATAGCAAAGTCAAAGAATTGTACACTTGCTTTCGGGTTTTTTCATGTGGAACTCCTCGTACTCCCTTAGTATTTTTTTCTAGATCCTTCCTAATCTTGCAAATTTCCTTATTTGATGTATTTTGGACAAACTTAGCATGTATTTCAGCCTTTTTACGTGCCACTCGCTCCTCTTTCAACTGTCATTTGAGCCCTATGGTTGAGTTATTCATCTTTAACTCAACTTATGGAAATACCATTATTCATTAATTCATACTTATAGTTTCATGAATAAACTATACACATTAACAACAATTTATAAAAATGAGATGTAAGAACAGATAAAATACGCATCATCAAATTAACAAATACCATTTTAGTAATTCGCCTAATATGATCTTCATGTGATTTTTCTATCAGCTCCTTAAGATCAAGCATTTCTTACTCGGAGTGATCTTTCTAAGAAGCATCCTCTTCATTTTGGTACTGATAGTTGCCTCTTTTTATCACATGAATACAATCACACACTGACATAAATCCCTGTTTTACATTAAATTCTCAAAAGAAAACACCAACCTTAAGTTCAATAAACAATTCATCAGAGTACAATTGGCCACCATTTTTTACAATGAAATTCAGTGATGAAACTCAACATTATTTTTCGAGGGACCATTTGAAAAAAAGTTGAGCAAACCAAGAATATTAGTAACGCCTACGATGTTTTTATTGAGAAATAGATAATTAGAGGAATATATTTGATATGGACATGTACTCAAGTCAAATTTTATCTCGTTTATTAACTGTAAATTCCTACATTGACTTACGTAACTCGGGATCAAGTTCTATAAACGAAAGATTAACATTTTCAACCTCAACAACCGGAGACATAGGGAGAGTACGGTGTGTGCGTGCACCTACGTGCATGCATGTGTAAATTTTTTTAAAGATTAAAATTTATGAGCCCACATAATAAACATATATACATATATATATAAAATAAAATCATAAATTTTTATTGAATTAAAAATATTTTTTAAAAAAATTATCTACAGCGAATCACTTTATAATTTTATTAAAGTCATCAACTCAAAGAAGATGGAGAATTCAAAAAAGATGAACAACCAAAGAAGGAAAAAATATATAATTTTTGTATTTTTAAATAAAAATGACAAAAAACGGATATCAATTGTTTTTAATAAATAATATTTAATTGATTTCCAAATTCTAAAATAATATACACATTTTTTTGATAGGCAACCAATTTTTTTATTAAGTTGATAGATATTATATTTATAATGTAAATATCGAAATTCGAACTCACACAAAGTGAGACAATATGAGTATCATTAACTATGTTGAAACAATCTTTAAAAATGTGATTCGATGAGTCACCACCAACCTTTTATTAGGGTGTGATTGGGCAACCAAAACGTATTTGTCATTTTAATTAAAAAATATTAATCTTAATTAAAACAAAATATTTGTGGTCTATGTTATCAAAATTTAAGTTCAGGAGTTGGTTACATATGTGGAAGGATTAGCACCCTTGCAGTGCCCTAAATTGGTACTTAGTCGATTAATTAGTTGTCTTTGTAATAAAATTTAAGAATTCAAGTCTAGTTTAATTTAAGATCCCATACTCATAATATTATGTGAATTTTAGGACGAAACACAATAATATTTAATTATTTCCTATCGAGAAGAATCACTATTGATTCAAAATAACAACACAAAATAATTTTTAAAACACGATAATATCTAAGTATTTCCAATCGAGAATAAATGACCTCTCATGCCTTAAAGCAATCATTTATTACTCCGATCGAAAAGAAGAGATATCACTATTTCATCTTAAAAGTCAATATTGCTTCGAGTGAAAACGATAATATCTAATGATTTCTAATCGAGAATAAATGACCTCTCATGCCTTAAAGCAATCATTTATTACTCTAATAGAAATGAAGAGATATCACTATTCCGTCTTGAAAATCAATATTGATTCGAGAGAAAACGATAATATCTAATTATTTCCAATCGAGAATAAATGACCTCTTATGCCTTAAAGCGGTCATTTATTACTCCAACCGAAATAAAAAGATATTAGTAATTTCAATATCGAATGTTATTATTTTGAAATCTCATTGAAAAACACATGCAACAATAAAACGAATTAGAAGCATACATCAAGCAAGTACAATTAATTATTTATTTTACCAACATTGAAGGAGAATAAATATGTTCAATTATTTAAATACATCGAGATGAGACCTTAGATTCAATCTAACTGTCTTTTTTTGGTGAACTTAATTAAAAGAACATGGTCTTTTCCTCAATCCCCAAATTTTAAAATAGATTCAATTTAATTCGTGCCACTAAAAGGGATAGACTTTTATTTTAAAATTATCGAAAGTAACTTTCTCATGCGTTAAGATAATCACTTTACGACAATATTAAAATGAATGAATATTACCCTTAGTCAAATTATTTTGATTCGAGTCAAGAAATGCTTATGAGGGTATCATGCAAAACTAATTAATGACTAAAATGAAATAATCTGCAAGCAACATGCCAAAATTAAAATAAAACAAAATGTAAATAGAACTAAAATATAAATAATCAAATCATCATGTCAAAAATTAAAACAAAATAAAGTGAAAAAGTGACTAAAATGAACATTTTTAAAATTAAGTGCTAAAATTACAAAGATTAAAAATAAATAAAACATGGGGACCAAATTAAAACAAAATAAAATTGCGTGGCTAAATTAAATTAAATAAAAAATATATTATAGTTTGAAATAAAAACATTTTGAAACTACATGGACCATTTAATGATTATACCTTTTTCACATGCCTAAAACATGCTTTTAAAATATGGTTAAATTACCTAATAAGTCCAGAAACATTAAAAATAAATAAACATCACTACATATGACCAAAATGTAAAAACACGCTAAACATAGAGAGACTAAAAAGTAAATAACCCTAAAAATATATAACATGCATAAAAACGAGTAAATAGCAAGATTCGGTCCTTATAGGTGACCACTTTGTAAAAACGCGCTAAAGATGGAAGGACATATGCGTGATTTTCACTAAAGTCTTCTTATATATACCACTTTTCTCTTTTTTTCATTTCAAACTGAAATAAAAAATATCTCTCTTCTCTCTCTTCTTTTCTTTCGGTCGACCCACTGTCGGTCGCCCTATAACAACTCCAACCGCCGTTCGGCCGCCATTTCGGCCGCCACACACGACGGTCGAAACCCTTAAATCAACCCCAAAATGTCTCTTATCTTCATATCTATCTTCCTATGCTTAGATCTAAAGCCAAAACCTCTTGAAAAACTCCCTGAAAACCTCCCAAAGAGCCCCGACCCTTCGGACCTCGCACACTCTGACTGCCGTGAAGACGAACTGGCTCTCTAGTTCGACTCCCCTACTTAAGGTAATAGATCTAACCCTCTCTCCTATGGATTTTGTTTCAAGCAAACCTATTTCTTTTTATTTTTGTAATTCTTTTTTTATTCTAAACGTAGAATAAAAGAACACAAAAAATATACCTTGAACGTTTTTTTGATTTTATATAGTTTTGCTTTCTGGAAAATCGAAAAGGGAGGAACCCTTTTTCTTACACTAATGTTCGGGTTTTATAACCCTTATTTTACAGATTTTTCATCATTAAACATGAAATGATTACAATGTTTGCATGTGGTTTTGGGTGACTTGCTGACCTGGGCGAACTGACATGGCAGGGGACTGGTGCGTGGTTGATGGAAGTGATGGTGGCTGGGCACTGGTGCAACAAGGCGGTGGCAGATGATTGGTGGAAGTGGCAGTGGCTGGGGACTTCATCTGATAGCGGCGGCGGCGGGTGGCTAAGGGTAAACCCCTAATTGGTGATTAATCTGGGTCGTTGGATCTGGGACTGGGATGATGCGGTGCCAGAACATGAGAATGAAGCTCTAGGGTTTTGTCCGGGCTTGGTCCTATTGGGCTCTGGGTTTGGGCCGAATGGCCCTTTGTAATTGGGGCCGATTTCAGGTTTTGTATAAGCCTGCACAAAATAATAATAATAATAATAATAATAATAATAATAAAAAATAATAAATAATAATAATAATAATAATAATAATAATGTCGAGACAAAAACGAATGCCGACAAATTACTTGACCAATTAATAGATGTATAGGACAATCAAATTTAATAATTTCTTATACAAGTCTATTAGGGGGCCAAATTTAATATTTTAATATTATATATATATCAATAGTTTTTGGGACCACAGCCCCCACTAGTCTTGAGGGCGTTGCGCCCATGCATGGAAAAATAATGAGTTTGTCTTAGAGCTTTAAGGGTGGAAAAACGATTCTTACAATAGCCTAACTTAGATAATGGTTTTACAACAAAGTGATGAAGACTTTGATTAAAGTTTTAACTTTGGAGATGGAGGAGGATTTTTAGATGAAATAGGAAGAAGATGAAGGCAGTAAGAGACAAACATGAAATGGATAGCTGATGCCAATTAAATGGCTCAACTTTTGCTTCAAAACCCACCATAAATACAAACCTCAAATCAACTTTGTCTCCCTTGAATGGGTAAATTACTCCATAAGTCCTTAGATAATGCAATGATAAGCAGAATATCTTTTTATCACGCTTGCATTGTCTAATTATTCCAATTCTAAATGATTAAGAACAATACTTCTATCAGAACAAAATTACCCATTCCATCCATTGATAAGCAAAATATCTTTCCATCTGCTTAATTATAGAAAATCCAATTATAAATACTTGTATGATCGAGCTTCAAATAAAAGGTGTAATTATATTCCAGTATTATGGATTCGACTGGTCAAGCTTGTACTTCAATGGATGGCATGGGTGATATTGTTCTTAATCATTTAAGTTCATTCTTTTCCCTTTCAAACACAGTGAATCTCACGTTCTATCAAATTTGTTGGAACATTTTTAGTGAGGATGTTATCAATTAGTGTTGTATTTGGATGCATCAGTTTGTGTAGAAGATGATATTACTGCTTTAATTGTTGTTTTACGAGCCAAAAAATGCTAAGATAATGTCCATCCGAGAGGCTTTTTCTTGATTTAAAAAGGACTTGGATATTATTTGTGTTGTATGGAAACCGAAGCTAAATAAGGATGGACACAAGATTTAATGATATGAAACTGAATTTATAAAATTTGTAAAGGTAAAAAATATATTATCAATAAAAATACAAAAAAATATGTAAATTATATTAGAATTTGCCCCGTCAACCCTCCCTATGTCCATTTCTGAATGTAGGAATCCTTATAATGCATGTGTATCCCAATTGGTCGCCATGATCAATACGAGTTTAGTGGTCTTGGGCGGCAGCCGGCAGGGGCAGGATGTGTATCCTTATACGACTATAGATACGGCGGTCGACGAGTCCGTCCGTTAAGTTTTTAACGGCAAGATACTAAGATGAAACAAAAATTAAACATTATGTATGGTTTTTTTTTAAAATTTAGGTACTAAAACGGATCAAAATTGATAGTTTAGATACTAAATACATAATTTACCCTAATTTTTAACAATTCTTTCTTACGGTCTTGAGTTCGATTAAGTATAATTGCAGGGTATGTGTACGTTATTAATAATTAAAAAAAATCTTGAATAGACCCCATCTTATAATCATCTCAGATTATTAAAAATAATTTTACTCAACGATTAAAATAATTTACCCATCTTATATTTTTCATATTGTTTTTGAATCTATTCGCAACGATTAAAATAATTTATACTTAAAATAAAAAAAACTACTAAAAATTCATTATAGAACGTGTGTATCACGTTGACCAAACTTCAACGGAGCATTTGATTCATTGATTACTTTCCCTCAGTGCGTCGTTGGGATTTGTTTGGTAGCACTAAATAAGAGATAAAGAAGAGAGAAGGTGCCGGTGAAAGTGACAGCAAAAGCTAAGGAGTCCTATATTCTTCGACCTCCAAAAATATAATAACAAAACTTATATATATATTTGAATTTGATATTCTCTTTATAAAAATATTCAAAATTAAGAAATTAAAATTAAAATATAATATAAATAATACCAACAATCAATTAGTCTAGTTAAATGAGACATTAAATTTTTCAAATGAAGTCAAGAATTCAAATTTTGACATTTGCAAATAAAATAATTTAGGTTAGGAGAGTCGTCATTACTTCTGCAGATAGCCTTATAATTTCCAACACAACAAGAATGAAATCCCAACTCAAACCGTCGAAAGCCTTTAAGCAAATCCACCTTTATGGCACACCTCGGAGACAAATTTCCTACATTAACCCTTGAGTAGCTCTTGAGCCAGCAACGTGTTATCAACAATATTACAACCTCTAAAAAACATGAATTAATTCAAGGTAATCATGTCCGGGAAAAACCCCGCAAGCCTATATGCCAAAATCCTCGTAATTGGCTAAACTTCTAAGTCCAAGGCCCCACTAAATCCAATATCTTCAATAGCACATTCATGGCCAAAACAAATTGATACGGAGAAAGGGGGTCTTCTTGCCAAAAACCCTTCACCTCCTAAAAAAATCCAACTGAACTTCCATTAAAAGCACTGGAGAATCAAGGAGTGGTCAAACACGCTCGAATCCAACATCTAAATTTTCTAGCTAGCTTCATAGCTTCCAACATAATAAGAATGAAATTCCAACTCAAACTGTCGAAAACCTTTAAACAAATCCACCTTTATGGCACTTCTCAAAGATAAATTTCCTAGCATGACCCCTGAGTATCTCTTGAGCCAGCAACGTGTTGTCAACAATATTACAACCTCTAAAAAACATGAATTGATTCAAGACAATCATGTTCGAGAAAAACCCCGCAAGCCTATATGCCAAAATCCTCGTAATCGTCCTGTAAATCACTAAACAACAGCAAATAGGCCTAAAATGTTTCATGTTGCCCTCATACTTCTGGATAAGAATAATCGTTATGGCATTGAAAGCAAGAAATAGAGAAGAAGTTTCAGAAAATACTTAGCTGCCACAACAAAATCAGCTCCTACAATATCTCAAGCCACCTTGAAAAACAGGGGAGAGTAACCATTCGGTCTTGGGACTTTCTCGTCAACCTATTGAAAAACAGATTTCTTGATCTTTTCAATATGAATTTCATTAATCAATAAACGGTAAACATGTTTGCTAAGCATCCAAGGGCATAGTAAAATTAATTATCTCCCATAAGAGATACATCTATATCATACATCTAACTTTGAAATGTGAGTCAGCCAACAAATATTTTTAACATACAAAAGAACTCGAACTTATTACTTACTTAAGAGAGATCAAGTTGCTATCACTTAAAATAATTCGTTTAATTGAGAAAAAGATATTTAATTTATATATTAAAAGTATATTTAAGTAAACTAAAAATTAAAAAGATTGATAGGGACTAGGGAGAGCTGGAAGCTTCCCGGTCATATAATGAATTCAAATCATCCAACGGTGATTAAAGCACTCACTATTAGTTTACTTTACCACTATCTTTGGATTTATAGTTAATTGTCTAAAGCCAAAGCTCAATAATTCACAAAAGTTGTTAATCCCTTTTGTCCGACACTCATTTTCGCCCATACTTTTATTATTATTATTTATATATTTTATTTTGTTTTTGTTGCAGCCCAATTACAACAGGCCTAATCATGACACAAATCAAACCCAACAACAAAGCCTAAACCCTAGCCCAACAGAGCTAAACACCTAGGGCTTGAAACACTAAGGTTTCCAGCCGCCGCCGATGAGAAGAATCTAGCGCCACCACCGCTGTTTCGGCCACCTGTTCTATCACTGTCATTTCACCTGCTTCACCATCATCATCAACAGTAAATCATATCAGGAAAAAATCAAATCAGAACAAAAAACAAGAAAAATCTAGCCTAATCCCAAAAAATTCAGAGCATTCAAAGCCCCGATTTTCCTCACCTAATCCACGCACTAGTCAAGCCATCATCATCCTCTGCCATGGACTCACCAAACAAGAAAAATCTGTAGAAAGAGGAGGGGATTTAAAGAGGACAAAGAAAGAAGAAAAAATAAAAAAATAAAAAAAGAGAGAACAACCCATAACAAAAAACAAAACCTTCGCATTAAAGGCATTGTCGTTTGCTTCTTTGAAACCGTGTAAGCCTTCTAAACCCTCGGAGGTAACCCTCCTTTGTTTAGATCTAGGCTTGTAAGGAATTTATTTGGGAATTGAGGGCTTTAATTTTGAGGGTTTTGAGTTTTAAGGGTTTGAAATTGAGGTTTAGGAGTGAAAGAGGTTGTTTGAGGGCTCATTGTAACCGAAGGACGGTGGAGGGGGAGCCATGCATGGTGTTTTCTCGTATGGATTCGAAAAACAAAAGAGAAAATGTAATATCCTAAAATCAGGGTTAGTGACTAAAAGAGAAATTTTGAAATTTTAAAGTCTGATTTTGAAAGATTTAAAAGTTTAGTGATTAAATTGGAATACTTAGTGGATGTTTGTTGGTAATTATTAAAGGAAATAAAGGGTAAAATGGTCATTTGACCAGAAACATTTTTTATCTTTCTTTTGAGCTTATAAAACACGTGGAAAGAGTGAGAAAGGAAAAGAAAAGTCTAGAGCTTGGGTTGTCTCCTTCCTCTTCTCTTCCCGTAAGCTCCATGGCAAAGGTAAGATTAATTTTAGTTGGTTAATTCTTAAGTTTTAAGCTTAGTTTTGATTCTTGGGGTGCTAAGAAAGATTATTTAGAGATTAAAGTATGTTGAAACTTCAAAATGGATGAGTTATAAAGGATTAAATATGAAGAGTTTCTAAGTGAATTAGTGAAATAGAAGGAGTTAATAGATTTTGAAGTTGAATTTGACTTGTCAACGGTTAAATTAAGAGATATGAAGTGATAAAATGAGTTTAAAAACATGTTGAAAATCTGGTATGATTCTTGAAGTTAATAAAGAGGAGAGGATATTAAGGTTCAATAAGAGGTAAATGAATACAAATGAGTTTAAACATGTATATATAAGTTAGGAATTTGAAAGGGGATGAAATATGAAGCATTTGAGTTGAATTAAATGGATTTTCGTGCCTAGAAGAGCAATTTCTGGGCAAGATGCATCGATACACATTCAATATGCACCGATGCATTCTTAAAAGAAGAAACATCAAATTCCAGGAATACATCGATGCACTATGAGTATGCACCGATGCACCAAGATAAATTTTGAAGGTACATCGTTGCATTAAGGGGTGCATCGATGCATGAATATTTCGAAGCTATTTTGGGTACCAATGCACCTATAGTGCATCGGTACACCCCTAAAGGAAAATGTGAATATTAGTTTATTAAGTTCATTTAAGTTGTTAGTATCGGATTAAAAGGTGTAGGTATCTGATAATTGCCTTAAAATGTATAATTTTGTAGATATAGAGCCTAAACAAGTTCCGGAATCATTGACAAGTAAGATCAATCAAGGGGAAAGTTTAGAGATCGGTTTTGACTAGTGAGGCCAGGTGAGTGCATGCTAGTTATATGATGTGAAATGGAAATATGACTTGCGAAGAGTCTATTTCCTATATTAGAATGGATAAATTAATGAATATAAGCATGTTTTGATAGGAGTCGATATGTTTTTGTATGTGCTATGTGGCTTATGTGAACATATGGTTATGAGATAACATATGTAATATAGGAGAATATGATGAAAGTGTATATGTGAAATGAAATGATAGTTGATAAAAATCATGAGCCTATATGAATATGTGATATACTTGATGTATGAGAATCATATGAGAATAAGAGATGACAATGAGTTACATGCCATATGAACACAAGAGAAGTGTTATAAGCTAAGTGACATATGATTATGAAATCATAGGAAAAGTGAAATGTACATGTAAATATTTGAAGTGATATGAATATAATGCCCATGTTATGTAATATGAGAGCTAGTGGTATAGTTGGCATGCCAAGAGTCGAGGGTTTACCTATATTCTACTGAACATATGGACATAATTACCTATGTTTTTCGGGACATATGGACAGTATACCTATGTTCCAAGGAACATATGGCCAGTTGTCGAGGTTCTTTATGACCTCTGGATAGGTCTTTCGGGACATTTATACGAGCTGTGGTGACATCATTAGTGTACAACCTCTATAGACTCACATATCTATAGTTCTCATAGGTGTACATGGGCTAATAAAGAAATACAAACAAATACATGATATGTAATGTACCTGTTTTGCTATGTGAAATGTAATATATGTTATATGTAATGTCGAATATATTAATTGTTAAATGAATGATATGATTGTTAAGAAGTTAAGTATAAGAATAAATAACTAAAAGATATAAATAGATGGAATATTGATTATGAAATGAGGCTATTGATAATTAGGATAAGATTTATCTATTTGTATGCATGTGATTATATGGAATGTTATATTGATTTGTATGATATTATTATATGATATGTTCATGCATGTTTAGGAATTAGAGTTTCAATTATGAGTTTTATATGCCTCACTAAGTCTTCGACTTAGCGTGTGAGTGTCTCACACATAGGTTTCGGAAAGCGCGAAGAGAAGTTAAGAGGAGCAAGACAGGTTAGAATCTTCCTTATAAGGTTCAGATCAGAAAAGAAATGTTGATATGTATTTTATTCTTTTAGATGTAGTTGGCATGTAATATAAACGATTTGAATTGTATATGCTCTGATAAGTGTGAAACCTTTTATTTTGAAATAATATGAAGTTTTATTTAATGGGAATTTTTTATTATTTTGCACAAGTAAAGGTTTAAAAGTTGATGTGATACCACAGACTTGGTCGGATACGGGTTGTGGTGTTACATTTAATGGTATCAGAGCTAAGGTTTAGCCGATTCTAGGCTTAAACCGAAGTTAAATGAGTTGTAAAATGTGTACATGCCAACTCCAAGTCAATAATTTCTGATCTGATAAGTGTAAGGAGTGTACTGTCTTGTTAATATAATAAGATTAGTATGATATAATAGAATTTTGATTATAATAGTTTCGAAGTGAAGTGAGAGGCGATATTACTGATCGTGATAGCAATTCACCTGCCCTGGCCAGGCAGGAGGAAGAGCGGACACCTCAGGAAGTGCCTCGTAAGATCAAAAATTGATTTCAGAAAGTTGAAATCATATTAGAATAGTGATAGAAGGTTTTCACAGGTTTGAATCGTAAAAGTGAGGTGAAGTATTCTTATTATTTCATGGATAAGATAGATTATGGTGAATTAGTTTCACCATAAAAACGTTAAAAGATCAATGATGAGGTGAGAATTAGTAGAAGAATTCAAGAATAAGTTTAATAGTAACAAGTGTATAAGATGTATAAAGTCAGAGCTTATAAGTTTGAAACGAAGGGATATTATTGAGTATAAGAAAGAGTGTGTATATGATAAGGGTTTGTAGTTAAGATGGAAAGAGTCAGCATTGGCTTACCATAGTATGTGATAAAAATGTACCAGAATTATAAGATTATAAGATATTGTTAGGTTGAGATAAATAAATACGAAGCAGATCTGAATACAAGCTAAAGATTTAAAAGAAGAATTTAAGAACGGGTATATCAATTAACAGTTTATAAGACAAAGGAAATCAAAGTGTTCAGATTGAACAACAGAAATTACAGTATGTATATGATTGATTGACTGGGCTTGTGCCCTAGATTGAACAAATGTTGTTGACTAGCTGTCATAGTAAAGGTGATAGAGTTATAAGATTGGAAGAAAAGATAAAGTTGAGTTAATCAATTATGATGTGGATTTAGATATGGTTTTGATCATATAGATATGATGTAGACAAGAAAATACAGGTATAAGAGATGGTAAAGAATGAAGTTTTGTATACGTAAATTGAGTTATCAAAGTTATGAGGATGCAATGAAGATTGATACACAGAGATGAGTATAGATGATACGACAAGAATGTGTGAAAATGAAAGGAAATATATGATTTGTGTATAAGAAGATTTTGATTTGGAATGAATAAAGAAATAATGGAATAAAGAATGAAAAGGATTGAGTTTAAAGGATCAGATATGATAAAGGTTATATGGAAGAGTAGACGATAAGTTTGTTATAGAAGTAAGAAAAGTGTGCAAGATGATGTGAAAAGATTGTTTGATTCTGTAAAATGTATGTTTAATCAAATTTGAAGAAGAGTTAAGGTTGTGCTTTGGTCAAATGATGATGGAATAAGAGTTTGAGTTATTGTTATAAGGTAATTATAGATTAATGAAGAAATATATTGATTTATGATATAAAGTGATGAGAATGGAGGCAAAAATAAGTCATTGGTTGGAAATTGATTTTCAACGGTCAAAAGTAAGTGTATAACCAAAGAAGAGAAAAGATCGAAATGGATTGAATTATTTGGAAATTGAAGGCAAATCATTAGTTACAATTGCGTAAGGAATAAAGTGGAGAAAGCAACACGAGAACATTAAAAGATATGTTTTTATTGGTTTGTGCAATGAAAATTCGAGGATGAAATTTCTTAAAATATGGGAGATTTGTAATATCCCAAAACCAGGGTTAGTGACTAAAATAAAAATTTTGAAATTTTAAAGTCTGATTTTGAAAGATTTAAAAGTTTAGTGATTAAATTGGAATACTTAGTGGATGTTTGTTGGTAATTATTAAAAGAAATAAAGGGTAAAATGGTCATTTGACCAGAAAGATTTTTTATCTTTCTTTTGAGCTTATAAAACACATGGAAAGAGTGAGAAAGGAAAAGAAAAGTCTAGAGCTTGGGTTGTCTCCTTCCTCTTCTCTTCCCGTAAGCTCCATGGCAAAGGTAAGCTTAATTTCAGTTGGTTAATTCTTAAGTTTTAATCTTAGTTTTGATTCTTGGGGTGCTAAGAAAGATTATTTAGAGATTAAAGTATGTTGAAACTTCAAAATGGATGAGTTATAAACGATTAAATATGAAGAGTTTATAAGTGAATTAGTGAAATAGAAGGAGTTAATAGATTTTGAAGTTGAATTTGACTTGTCAAGGGTAAATTAAGAGATATGAAGTGATAAAATGAGTTTTAAAACATGTTGAAAATCTGGTATGATTCTTGAAGTTAATAAAGAGGAGAGGATATTAAGGTTCAATAAGAGGTAAATGAATACAAATGAGTTTAAACATGTATATATAAGTTAGGAATTTGAAAGGGGATGAAATATGAAGCATTTGAGTTGAATTAAATGGATTTTCGTGCCTAGAAGAGCAATTTCTGGGCAAGATGCATCGATACACATTCAATATGCACCGATGCATTCTTAAAAGAAGAAACATCAAATTCCAGGAATACATCGATGCACTATGAGTATGCACCGATGCACCAAGATAAATTTTGAAGGTACATCGTTGCATTAAGAGGTGCATCGATGCATGAATATTTCGAAGCTATTTTGGGTACCAATGCACCTATAGTGCATCGGTACACCCCTAAAGGAAAAAGTGAATATTAGTTTATTAATTTTATTTAAGTTGTTAGTATCAGATTAAAAGGTGTAGGTATCTGATAATTGCCTTAAAATGTATAATTATGTAGATATAGAGCCTAAACAAGTTCCAGAATCATTGACAAGTAAGATCGATCAAGGGGAAAGTTTAGAGATCGGTTTTGACTAGTGAGGCCATGTGAGTGCATGCTAGTTATATGATGTGTAATGGAAATATGACTTGCGACGAGTCTATTTCCTATATTAGAATGGATAAATTAATGAATATAAGCATGTTTTGATAGGAATCGATATGTTTTTGTATGTGCTATATGGCTTATGTGAACATATGGTTATGAGATAAAATAGGTAATATAGGAGAATATGATGAAAGTGTATATGTGAAATGAAATGATAGTTGATAAAAATAATGAGCCTATATGAATATGTGATATACTTGATGTATGAGAATCATATGAGAATAAGAGATGACAATGAGTTACATGCCATATGAACACAAGAGAAGTGTTATAAGCTAAGTGACATATGATTATGAAATCATAGGAAAAGTGAAATGTACATGTAAATATTTGAAGTGATATGAATATAATGCCCATGTTATGTAATATGAGAGCTAGTGGTATAGTTGGCATGCCAAGAGTCGAGGGTTTACCTATATTCTACTGAACATATGGACAAAATTACCTATGTTTTTCGGGACATATGGACAGTATACCTATGTTCTAAGGAACATATGGACAATTGTCGAGGTTCTTTATGACCTCTGGATAGGTCTTTCGGGACATTTATACGAGCTGTGGTGATATCATTAGTGTACAACCTCTATAGACTCACATATCTATAGTTCTCATAGGTGTACATGGGCTAATAAAGAAATACAAACAAATACATGATATGTAATGTACCTGTTTTGCTATGTGAAATGTAATATATGTTATATGTAATGTCGAATATATTAATTGTTAAATGAATGATATGATTGTTAAGAAGTTAAGTATAAGAATAAATAACTAAAAGATATAAATAGATGGAATATTGATTATGAAATGAGGCTATTGATAATTAGGATAAGATTTATCTATTTGTATGCATGTGATTATATGGAATGTTATATTGATTTGTATGATATTATTTTATGATATGTTCATGCATGTTTAGGAATTAGAGTTTCAATTATGAGTTTTATATGCCTCACTAAGTCTTCGACTTAGCGTGTGAGTGTCTCACACATAGGTTTCGGAAAGCGCGAAGAGAAGTTAAGAGGAGCAAGACAGGTTAGAATCTTCCTTATAAAGTTCAGATCAGAAAAGTAATGTTGATATGTATTTTATTCTTTTAGATGTAGTTGGCATGTAATATAAACGATTTGAATTGTATATGCTCTGATAAGTGTGAAACCTTTTAGATAATATGAAGTTTTATTTAATGGGGATTTTTTATTATTTTGCACAAGTAAAGGTTTAAAAGTTGATGTGATACCACAGACTTGGTCGGATACGGGTTGTGGTGTTACATTTAATGGTATCAGAGCTAAGGTTTAGCCGATTCTAGGCTTAAACCGAAGTTAAATGAGTTGTAAAATGTGTACATGCCAACTCCAAGTCAATAATTTCTGATCTGATAAGTGTAAGGAGTGTACTGTCTTGTTAATATAATAAGATTAGTATGATATAATAGAATTTTGATTATAATAGTTTCGAAGTGAAGTGAGAGGCGATATTACTGATCGTGATAGCAATTCACCTGCCCTGGCCAGGCAGGAGGAAGAGCGGACACCTCAGGAAGTGCCTCGTAAGATCAAAAATTGATTTCAGAAAGTTGAAATCATATTAGAATAGTGATAGAAGGTTTTCACAGGTTTGAATCGTAAAAGTGAGGTGAAGTATTCTTATTATTTCATGGATAAGATAGATTATGGTGAATTAGTTTCACCATAAAAACGTTAAAAGATCAATGATGAGGATGCAATGAAGATTGATACACAGAGATGAGTATAGATGATACGACAAGAATGTGTGAAAATGAAAGGAAATATACGATTTGTGTATAAGAAGATTTTGATTTGGAATGAATAAATAAATAATGGAATAAAGAATGAAAAGGATTGAGTTTAAAGGATCAGATATGATAAAGGTTATATGGAAGAGTAGACGATAAGTTTGTTATAGAAGTAAGAAAAGTGTGCAAGATGATGTGAAAAGATTGTTTGATTCTGTAAAATGTACGTTTAATTAAATTTGAAGAAGAGTTAAGGTTGTGCTTTGGTCAAATGATGATGGAATAAGAGTTTGAGTTATTGTTATAAGGTAATTAGAGATTAATGAAGAAATATATTGATTTATGATATAAAGTGATGAGAATGGAGGCAAAAGTAAGTCATTGGTTGGAAATTGATTTTCAACGGTCAAAAGTAAGTGTATAACCAAAGAAGAGAAAATATCGAAATGGATTGAATTATTTGGAAATTGAAGCCAAATCATTAGTTACAATTACGTAAGGAATAAAGTGGAGAAAGCAACACGAGAACATTAAAAGATATGTTTTTATTGGTTTGTGCAATGAAAATTTGAGGACGAATTTTCTTAAAAGATGGGAGATTTGTAATATCCTAAAATCAGGGTTAGTGACTAAAATAGAAATTTTGAAATTTTGAAGTCTGATTTTAAAAGATTTAAAAGTTTAGTGATTAAATTGGAATACTTAGTGGATGTTTGTTGGTAATTATTAAAGGAAATAAAGGGTAAAATGGTCATTTGACTAGAAAGATTTTTTATCTTTATTTTGAGCTTATAAAACACGTGGAAAGAGTGAGAAAGGAAAAGAAAAGTCTAAAGCTTGGGTTGTCTCCTTCCTCTTCTCTTCCCGTAAGCTCCATGGCAAAGGTAAGCTTAATTTCAGTTGGTTAATTCTTAAGTTTTAATCTTAGTTTTGATTCTTGGGGTGCTAAGAATGATTATTTAGAGATTAAAGTATGTTGAAACTTCAAAATGGATGAGTTATAAAGGATTAAATATGAATTGTTTTTAAGTGAATTAGTGAAATAGAATGAGTTAATAGATTTTCAAGTTGAATTTGACTTGTCAATGGTTAAATTAAGAGATATGAAGTGATAAAATGAGTTTTAAAACATGATGAAAATCTGGTATGATTCTTGAAGTTAATAAAGAAGAGAGGATATTAAGGTTCAATAAGAGGTAAATAAATATAAATGAGTTTAAACATGTATATATAAGTTAGGAATTTGAAAGGGGATGAACTATGAAGCATTTGAGTTGAATTAAATGGATTTTCATGTCTAAAAGAACAATTTCTAGGCAAGATGCATCGGTGCATAGGTACACATTCAATATGCACCGATACATTCTTAAAAGAAGAAACATCGAATGCTAGGAATACATCGATACACTATGAGTATGCACCGATGCACCAAGACAAATTTTGAAGGTACATCGTTGCATTAAGGGGTGCATCGATGCATGAATATTTCGAAGCTATTTTGGGTACCGTGCATCGGTACACCCCTAAAGGAAAAAGTGAATATTAGTTTATTAAGTTCATTTAAGTTGTTAGTATCGGATTACAAGGTGTAGGTATCTAATAATTGCCTTAAAATGTATAATTATGTAGATACAGAGCCTAAACAAGTTCCGGAATCATTGACAAGTATGATCGATCAAGGGGAAAGTTTAGAGATCGGTTTTGACTAGTGAGGCCAGGTGAGTGCTAGTTATATGATGTGTAATGGAAATATGACTTGCGACGAGTCTATTTCCTATATTAGAATGCATAAATTAATGAATATAAGCATGTTTTTATAGGAGTGGATATGTTTTTGTATGTGTTATGTGGCTTATGTGAACATATGGTTATGAGATAAAATAGGTAATATAGGAGAATATGATGAAAGTGTATATGTGAAATGAAATGACAGTTGATAAAAACCGTGAGCCTATATGAGTATGTGATATGAATGTGATATACTTGATGTATGAGAATCATATGAGATTAAGAGATGACAATGAGTTACATACCATATGAACACAAGAGAAGTGTTATAAGCTAAGTGACATATGATTATGAAATCATAGGAAAAGTGAAATGTACATGTAAATATGTGAAGTTATATGAATATAATGCCCATGTTATGTAATATGAGAGCTAGTGGTATAGTTGGCATGCCAAGAGTCGAGGGTTTACCTATGTTCTACGGAACATATGGATAGAATTACCTATGTCTTTCGGGACATATGGACAATATACCTATGTTCTAAGGAACATATGGACAGTTGCCGAGGTTCTTTATGACCTCTGGATAGGTCTTTCGGGACATTTATACGAGCTGTGGTGACATCATTAGTGTACAACCTCTATAGACTCACATATCTATAGTTCTCATAGGTGTACATGGGCTAATAAAGAAATACAAACAAATACATGATATGTAATGTACCTGTTTTGCTTTGTGAAATGTAATATATGTTATATGTAATGTCGAATATATTAATTGTTAAATGAATGATATGATTGTTAAGAAGTTAAGTATAAGAATAGATAACTAAAAGATATAAATGGATGGAATATTGATTATGAAATGAGGCTATTGATAATTAGGATAAGATTTATCTATTTGTATGCATGTGATTATATAGAATGTTATATTGATTTGTATGATATTATTGTATGATATGTTCATGCATGTTTAGGAATTAGAGTTTCAATTATGAATTTTATATGCCTCACTAAGTCTTTGACTTAGCGTGTGAGTGTCTCACACGTAGGTTTCGGAAAGCGCGAAGAGAAGTTAAGAGGAGCAAGACAGGTCAGCATCTTCCTTACAAAGTTAAAATCAGAAAAGAAATGTTGATATGTATTTTATTCTTTTAGATGTAGTTGACATATAATATAAACGATTTGAATTGTATATGCTCTGATAAGTGTGAAACCTTTTATTTTGAAATAATATGAAGTTTTATTTAATGGGGATTTTTCATTATTTTTGAACAAGTAAAGGTTTAAAAGTTGATGTGACACCTCAGACTCGGATCTGGGTCGGATACGGGTTGGGGGTGTTACAGAAAACCAGCAACCATAATACGGAGGGAGCCAAACCAAAGTCATTCGAGCATAACAACAAGAGAAGACAGATCTCAAGAAAGAAAAAAAGAGGATAGGAAACCCAAAAATTTTACCTTTGGTGAAGGATTTTTTCAATTTCCTTCGTCAGGAATCAAGAATTTTTCGTCCTTGAAAGGTATACTCCTAGAACTCCTCCATTTCGTGTTGAGACTAAGGGGTTGTTTGTTTACATCAGAATGATTAAGCGCTGAATGATTCAGAGGCTCTGTATGAATTAGCTCTGAATGTGACATGCTGTTTGATAATAGCTCTGAATAATTCAGAATATACTTATGTGCTGAATCATTCAGCACTGTTTTGCTGAATCAGTCAGCACTGAATCATTCAGAGGTGTAAAACAAACGCGCTGAATGTTGAACGGTTCAACATTAAGCGCTGAATGGTTCCATTAAGAGGCAAACAAACAGCCCCTAAGGTTCATTGGGTCTAGTTTTTAGTTGGGTTTGTGATTTTTAGTTCAAAGGAGTAGAAGGAATAGTTGGGGAGGGCAGTGTTCACCCTTCGTCACTGCCCACTGGTGGTGGTCGGAGAAGGGATGATAAGCTTTTACACCGTCTTGTTTTCTCAAAGGAGAAGGGGGAGATGGGAGTTTTCTTTGAGTTAGTGAGAGATGGAGGCGACAGAAAACTATAAGGGTAAACATAATAAGGTTTTAGGGCTTCTTTAAACTTAATTTTTTTAATGGGATTCAAGTGCCGTGTTTTTGGGAGTTTAACATCTTTTCCTTTTTGTGGGTTATACATGTATGTTCTCCACTAACTTTAAAGATAATACTATTTATGTTCTTGTTTTTGAGATTTTACAACTTGTGATTCGGCCTTTAATTTTATATTTTCCTTACGCATAAATGTTTTGTTGTTTTGCACATATTTTTATAAACGTCAATATGTATGGTTCTATTCAACACATATATGCAACGCGTATTCACGTTTCTTATCTAGTTAGATTCGTATATATTATGAATTTTATAGTTTTGTGCCCACTGTTTGACTCATTTTAATTTCAATATATTTTGTTCACTTCCTATGTAATGTATACATGTGCTATCATATGCCTTCTGCCTATCATACTATACGTATGTTAAATGAGCTTTGTATCTTTTATATATATATATATATATATATATATATTATAGTTTAAACATTTTTTTTACATAAAGAACTGCCATGTCTTAAAGTATGTGCATATAGGTTTAGAGTTTAATTCAAATTAATTTACATATATCCTCATAAGTATTACTTGGATTCGAATCAAATAATGGGATTAAAGGTAATATTTTTTTACTTTAAACTCATTGTAAGTTGTCACTTCTTAAAATAAAAGGGTATCCTATCAAATAAAATCCTAAAACTTGACCACACATAAAATTTGGGAACGAGAGAAAGAAATATTCGTCTATTTAAATTCTTTGAGAAAATATCGTTAGAACTTATAAAATATCCGATATCGACGTCTTTAAGTAATTGAATATTCTTCTTCTTGCTAAAAGGATTGTTAATTTTTAATTTAATTTGTTTTATTTTATTTTATGCATTCGAACAATAGAATAGAACTGTAATATTTATTTATTTCGATTGTAGTAGGAATTGATTGTTTCAAGGTATGAGAGATCGATTATTCTCGATGGGAAATAATGAAGTATTTTTTTGTTCTGTTTTAAAATTCAAAAAATATTATTTATATGAGATCTTAAATTAAATTAAACTTGATTTCATAAATTTTATTGCAAAGATAAGTAATTAATCGATAAGATTTCAATTCAGGACGCCGTGGGTGCTAACCTTTGCACGCGTATAACTGACTTTCGAAATCAATTTTTTGGTAACGTAAATCGTAAATGTTTTTGTTTTAATTAATATTTTTATTAAAATTATAAATATGTTTTTTTTTTGTGTCTAATTACACCTTAATAAAATATTGGTGTAACTCCTTGAACCATGTTTTATTTTAAAAGGAAACATCAAGTTATTCGAGATGAAATCTTTTAAAAATAAAATTTATTTTTTTAAGAAAAATCGTTTCTCGACCTTTTTATCGTATGGATTATGGAATCTCTTCTTTATTTGTTAGGTTTCTATGTTTGATTTACAAAAGGCAAACTTGCCTTTCTTGACTTTACAGTGCACAATTAAGCTTTACTTTCAGAGCCGGCTGACATAGAAGCAGAGCTCTAATTTTTTTCTGGTTGCGGTCTCAATTTTTAGGGTTTTTGTCTTAATTAATTTAAATAAATTCGTGTCACATAATCTAATATTAGTGGATGATTCTCTCAGTAAGAATTTTCTATATATATAATGACTCGAACTGAATATCTACTCAAACAATATCAACATTATTACCACTTGAACTAATCCCGTTACTCAAAGATCTTAATTTTGAATTCTATAAAATTCTTAATTTCTAGCCTCTTTTTTATTTTTCTCATTAATTCATTAAATTTTGAAAAAATCAAATCATATTTTTTAAAATCAAATTCGTAATTTATCAAATATTTTTTTAACTCTTAGTCTTCTTTAATCTCAATCTAACAGTAAAATAATAAACTATTTTTAATTTTTTATTTATTGTACAAAATCAAGATCCATATCATACTCATTCATTTTTTTATTTATTAACTTAGTTATTATTAAGGTATTTTCTTAACTAAAAAAATGAAAATATTCTTTGACAAAATTTAATCATTTTCTACTATTTATTAATGTAATATTAAATTAATTGTTCAAAGTAATAGAATATATTTTTGCTGAATAAGAACCTATTTTAAAAGTTTTGCTCAGGTCCCAAAAATGTTTGAGACATGTATGATTCTTTGTAAAGTTTATATATAATTTGTTAATAAATTATTTTAACACTATATCTCATATTATATTTTAGAATTCTCACTTAAGAAAATTGATCCTTGAATATAATTATAATTATATAAATTATATTTTAAGTACTTTTATTAAATATAATTATATAAATTATGACAATTTAAAAAGTCTTAAATAAATATAAAAAAAAATTTAAACAATTTCTACCTAGGGGTGGGGGAAGAAAAATTTCGCTCATAAAAGATATTGGACCCACAATCTAGAGTAGAGAAAATATATCAACTGTGAGCTTTTAACCACTTACTCTATATATTGTTGACTAAATATAAGAAATTTTAAAAATTAGAGAAAGAAATATTTTTAATCCGAATTGAATACTGTAAAAGCTTAATATAGAGGCAAATCTCTCAATCTAACTTGCTATATTCACAAAATTAAAGTTCAAACTTCAAACATTGTTTAAGGGATCTAAAGACTCATCTTGTTAGACCAACCTTTTTGTAATCTTCTTTAAATTAACAAGTAGGACTTAGGACGAAGAGTTAGATTCCCTGAATAATATTCAAGTTTGAATCTTGAAAAGTCATATTTTAATGAATTTTTACCATGTTCAATTTAAATTAATATCTTAATGAATTAAATATCCATGGTTATAAAAAAATTAAACAATTAAGATTATAACGAGGATAATAACACTTTTATTTTATAATTTAAAAAAAATTAAAGATTTTATTTTTATTTTTTAGGATTATTATAATTTATATAATTATATACATACTATTTTATTATTTTTCATAGTTTAAAAGAGTTTTTAAATTATTAAATTATCTATAATTTAAAATATTTTTATTTTTAAATTATAAGTAAATAAATTTTAACCAATATACCTATCAACATATTATCAATTGATAAAAACCTATGACATCACTATATGATCTCTTCAGAAAAGTTTTTTCTAGATAACGAGGTGAGAAATTATTTTTTACACCTATTATATTTTTAGAATTATCTTCTTAAATAGGATACTTAGAATGAATATTATGTGTGGGGGGGGGGGGACACATGAAGCGGATTACATCTTCATGAAGATGCGTAGATTATAAGGGGTCTTCTATATAGTTTGAGCGACATAAAGAAATATGATCAGACTAGAAACTTTCAGACATATATGTATTTAAAGAAAAAATAATATATCGTCTAAACATCTTCCTAAAGACACTATATCAATAAAACATTTTTCCAAATATATTATAACAATTACATTGCTTAAAACATAATTTTTTATACTTGAAGTGATGATATTTTCCATCCAAATTTATTGGCCTCTTTTACATATAAGTTTAGTATCTAAACTATCAGTTTTGGTCCATTTTAGTATCTGTAGTCACTTATTTCCGTCCGGGATCTTAAATATGGTTTCTTGAAAATATATGATATATAGTTTTTGGAAATTTTTTTTTAAAAACATATAATATATAGTTTTAAAAAAACGGTTTTTGAAAACATATATAATATATAGTTTTGAAAACATTTTTAAAAACATATGGTTTTGAAAACATTTTTGAAAATGTATATTATATGGTTTTGAAAACATGTTTGAAAACGTATAATATATGGTTTTGAAAACATTTTTGAAAACATATGGTTTTGAAAACATCTTTGAAAACATATATAATATATAGTTTTGAAAATATATTTGAAAACATATGGTTTTGAAAACATCTTTGAAAACGTATATAATATATAGTTTTTGAAAACATATGATTTTGAAAACGTTTTGAAAACATATGATTTTGAAAACGTTTTGAAAACATAATATATATTATATAGTTATATACTTATATATTATATGTTCATATATTTTCATTACCTTTTATATTATATTTATATTTTTTATTATTATTATTATTTATTTATTTTTTAGGTCCAAAGAGTCCAGCCCAGTCCAGTAAAGGGGTTCAACTAAGCCAAGCTAGCTTGACCCAATAAATCAGGTCCAGTTAGGGGGCTTGACCCATCCCAAATCGGTTAGGGTTTTGTATCAAAGGAAGGGCGCCGCACGAAGAAGCAAATAGCGTGCATGGAGGCCTTGCACCAGTGATCGGTTGAGATTCCTGGCCAAGTAACCCGAGACTGAACCATCCTGAGATTTCTGGCCAAACGAACAACCAAATGACCCGAGTAAATCGGAACAGGGAGAACGACCCCCAAAATAACTAGAAACAACCCTGATCGGGGGCTATATAAATATCACAACAACCACAAAGGAAACACAACGAGAAATATACCAAGAAAACATAGCAGAAAAATACCAACAGTAAACGCAAACAAGAAACATCTGAGCAACAAAAGCCATTAACAAAAAAATAAGCATTCGATAAACATTCGAAACCCAAAGGTGAAAACTTTCGAAACCGAAAGTGAAGAAAAACAAAGATTAAAACTTTGTTTTGTGGGAGAACATCGGGGATGCGAAGGAGCTTCATTGGAGGTAAAAGGTCACCGGGAAAGCAAAAATGTCTCATCAAAAAAGGTAAAGCCTTGATCTTTGCGTTTAGATCTACGCCGGTGGGGGTATTTTTAGGGGATTTAGGCCTCAGTTTGAAACTTACGGGGATGAGGGAAACATTTTGGGTGAGTTTGGTTTTTTTGGCCACTGGTGGTGGTGGTCAGAGTGGCGATCGGTAGTGGCCAGAACAGTGGGGGCTTCGTCGGAGTGTGGCCGGCCCATGGCCGGTTGAGGGGAAAGGTTGAGAGAGTTTAGGGAGTGTTTTTTTTTAAGTTGGGTGAAAATGATCATTTTGGGTGTGTTAAAAGCTATTTATAGGGGGCTTTGGTGTAATTAGAAAATATTTAAATTATTTTCGTAGTCCTTGCACTTTAGATGTGCAATTCATTTTGGTCACCTATTGTAAATTTTCCCTTGAATTTTAAATTAATTTGATTTAATCCCCGATTTTATTTCTTATATTTTGTGAATTGATCTCCTAACTTTTATTTCTTCCCTTTCAGATCTCAATGAACATCAATTTGACCCTCAATTTTAAATTATTTCCAATTTAATCATTCTTTAATGATTTTTTTCTTTTAATTTAATACCCTTTTATCTTGTCTTATTTTATTTAACATTAATTTGACTTTTTTTAGGGAAGTTTTAACTTCATCAAAGATAAATAATTTGGATCGAACTTTCAAATTTTAGTTTGAACTTTAATTTTTGCAATTAAGGCAACCAAGAAAGCAAATTGGTACCGAAAGGGCAGTACAATGGTGTTAATCCTTCCCTGACTGTAATATACTCCTGAATCCGACAAATTTTTGGTAAAATATAGATCAGATAAAAGGTAAGCTAGGGTGTCCGATCAACCTAATTTAAAATGATCGGTGGCGGCTCCATCACATTGAAATTAAGTCGGAACCCGATTCCAGGCCCTCCCGAAGGACAGTTACAACAACTTGGCGACTCCGCTGGGGAAAGGTAAGTGAGTCAGGCCAAAATTAATTTTCGGTTGTCTTCTTTAGCGAAAATTGTAAGTTTAAATTTTAATTTATCTTTTCGATCCTTATTATTTACCTTGGATTATTTTTTTCAAATAAACAGTTGTACTAATGTTTTTTTTAATGATTTCAACTTTTCAAAATTTCTCTCAGGCTCTATACCTGAGCTCGAAACCTTTTCGTAAGTGGATGTGAAAGTGACGCCTTCGTGAGAATTTATTATTTGTATAGACATAGCAAGTAACCTTCGGGATCTATATACCTTATGTCTTCGTGTGAATTTATTCTCCGTACAGACATAATAGAATGTGTCCTCTCGAGTTTAACTTGGTCCGCGTAAGCTTGTAATGGGCTTAGGACTGAGGGCCTGGCAAACCCAATGGGGCACCAGCAAGGAGAACTTCGGACCTTTTTAGAACCATAACCGAGAGACTGCAAGGAATTAGAGCCCACCCCGAAACTCCATTTCAAAACCTAGGATGCTTGAGTTATTTCCTGTTTTATTTTCTGTTCAAAGCATGCGAACTAGAAATATATACAGTTAGGACTTGCTCAAAAAATAACATGTGGGATAGAAATCATGTCCGAGTAAGAATAAAAGTATGTGGGGTAGGAATATTTTTTACTTTCATTATTATTTTTATCTTACTAACTTGTTTCCCTTTCATTTTTTGTTTTTATTTTATCATTTACATCATTTAAAGAGGTGATTGATCCACAAAAAGTGTTCTTTAAACATAAATAATTTACATTAATGGACAAAGAGGTTGTAATGCAAGAGGTGAAAAACGCAGAGGTTCGACTATTGTCAGAGAAGACTCAGAAAGAATAGGGAGACATTCTGATAGGTAATTATGTGTCAGATCTGGTTGGTTATGCTTCTGTCAGCCTTAAACAAAATGGTGTTCAAGAATTGCAGACATTTGGGACAGTTGGAAAAACGACCAGAAACAGAGATTCTGCTAATGGTATGGTGATATCGCGCTTCTACTCTATGTCAAGATAGACGAGCCCCTAATTCGAGCCTTAGTACAATTTTGGAATCCGAGGTATAATTGTTTTACATTCAATCAAGAAGACATGGTACCCACAATTGAAGAGTATATTACTTTACTACATTGTGAAGGAATCAAAATGGATCGGGTCTACAACAAGTACATCAAAAGCCAGCCTTTCAAGAATGAGTTGGAAAAGGTTGCAAGGGTAGATGAAAAGTGGGTAATTGACCAGATTCAACACAAAGGTAAAGGAGAAGGAATCACTTGGACTCATATCAAGCAATTAATGAAGAATCATCCAGATGAATGAAAGGTGATAGACTTTTTCACACTAGGTCTCTACGGCTTGGTTATCTTCCCAAAAACTTTGTGATACATAGAGGAGACTGTGGTTGAATTGTTTGAACAACTACCTAAATGAGTGAACCCTGCGCTAGCAATATTAGCTGAAACTTTTCATTCATTAAACCATTGCAGAAAGACTTGGGGAGGAAGATTTATAGGGTGCACACAACTTCTTCAAGTCTGAATCCATAGTCACTTCTGGAAGACTGAAAGAATTTCTTAGCGTCGATTCAGTACCACTTACTCTTCTTTGGGGGCATTCCTTACACTAAAGTGGCAAGAAGGCATCCTAAAAGAAAAATGGGTAAAAGTATTCATGTACCTTCAAGATAAGGACATTGTCTGGAGAGCCCCTTGGTTGACCCATAGTGACATCCTTTATCGATGTGGAGACTCAGGAATCATAATGTTACTTGGATTATGGGGAAGAGTCGGCTATTCTCTGCTTTTGGCAATTTGACAGTATGGGGTACGTTAGTTTGTCCCAACTACACATGAGATATTTGGATCAGAATTCGCATACCATGAGGACAACTACAAGAAGAAGGTTAAAGATGTAGTTGAGTCATGGAAGAAGATATTATGTATGGACATCGTGGCTGCTAAAGACATGCTTACTCCAGATTATTTGGAATGAAAAAGCTAAGGAAGAATGACACTATTCCCGTACCAGATCATGAAGATGCTCAAACCATGGGAGAGCATCTTAAACCAGTTCCCTCTAAATTAGAGATAACAAAGAAAAAATTTGAAGCTGAAAAAGAGGAATTGAAACAAAGGCTAAGGGAACTCGAGAAAAAAATATTCCAATGGAAGTTAGATGTTAATACTCAAAAGGATCGAGCAAACAGGTTAGAAAAGGAACAGAAGAAAGTCTGCTTTGAGTTGGAAGATTTGAGAAAAACATATTAGGAGCAAGTTTAGAACAACTCCAGTATGAAAAGATCTTCTGAATATTGGAAAGGTGAAGCCAACAACCTAAAAAGGAAGTTCGAAGGACAAGATGAAAATGAGACACTGAAAAAATAGTTAAATACTTCCCAAAGACATTTGTTAGAAAGCCAATACCAGAATAAACGATTGAGGACCAAAGTTACTAATATGGAAAGGTCCCTCTAAAGATAACAAGAACAGGATGTCAAAACGATAGCTGAATTGGAGGCTATTGTTGACAAGTTCAAGAAGCATGCGAGTGAGCTTCAGATAGTCCCTTTTGATGGAGGACTTCAATGGCATTTTTGTTGGGAGCAAGCTCAGCAAATGGTGAAAGCTAGAGATATGGTTATTCGAGACTTCTTAGAGCAAGTACAGAAAGTGACACATTACTTGCACAGTTTGGAGAGAGAAGCTAGAGGGGTCTGACAAGGTATTCAGCCGGTGATAGATAAAGGAAGAAGACTTATAAACCTATTAGAAGTCGTTTGGGGTCTACAGGACTTAGTCAGAATGTACATTTGAGTTGTTTAGTCTTTTAGAAATAACACTTTTGTCCCAATAAAGAATATTTATAATAACAGACACATTTTTGGATCAGTGCCTCGAAAATTTCATGTATCATGCATTTTTACATACATTGCATTTTTACTTTTCTTTTCATTTCTTTATATTCACATTAACTAACAGAAAATGTCTCATAAAAAATGAACAAACACTGGACATACCACCCCAAGCATTGGACACACCTCATCCTTACAATACCCGTTCAAAGGAAATGAAAATAGAAGCTAAGATTATTCAACTCGAAGATAACATGCTGAGTTTACAAAGAGAGCTTGAAGAAAAGATAAGTCAGAATAATCAAAGTACTCTGGAATCAATCACTAAAAGCCAATAGTCTTTGGTTAATCAAATCATCACAAAATTATATGGCTTGAATTAGGAAAGCACACTCGGGGAGGGACATTTGAAGGAGTAATTGTGCCACTGACCCCGCAGGTGGTTATCTCTCCAGGAATCTTACCAGGAGTTCAAGGGGACTCATCCGCTACGAAAGCACAAGCCTCGTCTGCTGTAAAAATACAGGCTTCTGTATCCAATCCTCATAACAATTTAGATGACTAACATATATCGAATGACTACCATATACCAAATTTTGATGAAGAAGGCAAGGCCAAGAAAATGGAGGAAAAAATCAAGCAGTTAGAAGACCAGATGAAGACAGTTAAAGGGGACAGTGACTATTATGGAGTTGATGCTTTGGAATTAAGCCTAGTCCCATATTTGATTCTTCCTCCAAAATGTGAAGTCCCAAACTTTAAAAAGTTCGATGGAAACAGTTGATCTTCAGCTCACAATACCAAGTTCTGTCGAAAGATAATAGGATATGTAGGGAATGATCAACTCTTGATTCACTGCTTCCAGGAGAGTTTGGTCGGTTTAGCTATCAGGTTGTACAATCAGCTGAACTGTTTGCAGATTCGGATATGGAAAGATTTTTCCAAGTCATTCGTGAAATAGTACAAGTACATAAACAATATGAGGTCGGATATTGTTATGCTACAAGGCATGGAAAAGAAGCATAACGAAAGTTTCCGACATTATGCATAGCGATGGAGGGATTTAGCTGTGCAAGTTCATCCGTCCTTGGATGAAAAAGAGAAAATGAAGGTCTTCGTACATACCTTGAAGGCCCCATACTTCGAACATTTGGTTGTCATTATGTCTAGAAACTTCTCTGATTTGGTTATGGCTGGGGAGATGGTGGAAACGTTATTAAGCAAGAAAAAATTGAAGGATGCGAGTCTAGAAGAAGACCTCCTATAAAGAAGAGAGAATGAGTGATCAATAACGTCAATGCTTTCAACACTAGCAAAAGCGTTACGATTTCCAACTCAAAACCAAGTGTAGTTGCATCGTTAGGTACTTCTAAACAAGACAAAAGGGAACCAAGAAAAGAAAGAGAGAATGAACATTTCGATCCTATTTCCATGACCTATAAGGAACTCTATCAACAACTCTTTGATAAGCATTTAGTGTCACCTTATCCAGTGTAACCTTTAAAGCCTCAATACCTCAAGCGGTATGATGGAAATGCACATTGTGAATATCATGGTGGAGTTCTGGGACATGCCATCGAGAATTGCCTCACCTTCAAAAGAACCATACAACGGATGTGCAACAGGAACTGGATTCATTTCAATAATTTAGACTCATCAAACGTTGCACATAACCCTCTACCTAACCAACAAGAAAGCGGAGTTAATGCAATCACCAAGGAGAGAAGTAGGAGGTTCAAAAGAAGTGTTTCTAAAATAAAATCTCCCCTAGCCTGGTTATGGAGGCAGATAGTAAAAGCAGGATTTATTGCATAAAATTTTGACACACCGGAATGTGAAGATGGTAATAATTGATGTTACCTCAATGAAGAAGGATATGATGTGCAGGAATGTTCGGAATTTAAAGTTTTGATCCAGCTCATGATGGATAGGAAGGAGTTGGAATTCTATGAGGAAGTCAAGGATGCTCTAGAAGCTGATATTAGTGCAACTGGACATTTATCTAAAAGAGGATATAGAACTGGTTGTCCTTTGGTAATCACCCCCAAAGTTAAAGCAACAGATAAAGCACCAGAAAAGGTGGTGATAGTGGCACCAAGACCTTTTCCTTAAAAAGACAACAAACGAGTGCCTTGGAAGTATGAATGTCAAATAAGCACTTTGAAGGAATATGTCAACGAAGTAGGGCATACTAATGGGAAGTATTACTCCCAAAAGTCTAACTTACCCCAGAGACCACTTGAACCATTCAAAGAGGACATGCTAGTAGTAAATGAGCCAATAAAGGAAGAAAAGGATGTGGATTTCCTGAAATTTCTAAAACACAATGAGTATATCATCATGGAATAATTACATAGCCTGTCAATACGTATTTCAATGTTGGCACTGTTGCTAAGTTCAGAGGCATACGTGGAGGCACTTCTGAAAGTCTTAAATCAGACATTTGTGCCAAAAGACATATCAGTCAACAAGATGGATCGACTGGTTAACAACATCCAAGCTGATGATCTCATCTCATTTTATGATAATGAGATTTCGTCTGGAGAAAGAGGTCGAGCTAAGGTGTTACACATCACCACTCATTGCAAGGGGCATACCTTTCCAAGTGTGTTAATTGACAATGGCTCTGCCCTTAATGTGATGCCTTTGGTTACTTTGAAAATGCTATCAATGGATACTTATTACATGAGAGCATGCCAGAGTGTAGTTCGAGCATTCGATAGGACAAAGAGATAAGTGCTCGACAAAACTGAGGTACCATTGACCATCGGACCTGCCACTTATAATATAGAGTTCCTGGTGATGAACATTATGCCTTCTTACAACTTCTTTATGGGAAAGACGTGGATCCATCAAGCTGCACCAGAAAGTCAAGTTTGTCATCGAAAGAGCTCTGATAATCATTAATGCTGAAGAGAATATAGTGGCGAGTGTGACCACTGACACCCCTTACATATATATAAATGAGGAAGCCTTAGAGTGTTCGTTCCACTCTTTGGAATTTGTTAATGCCATATTTATGGCTGAAAGGGGAAAGATTTCCAAACCCAAACTCTCGAAATACGCCAAGATGGAAATCAAACAAACTTTGGGAAGAGGTGCGAAGATAAGAGGAGGTTTTGGGAGTTCTTTACAATGAAGAGTCAAACTCGTCTTTCTTATTGTTAAGCTAGATCAGTTAGGACTCATATTTCAACCCAGTCATCAATAGAGGAAAAAAAGATTCAGAAGTTCCAAGATAGAAGAAGGATAAAATTGACTGGATAAGAAATTAAAGGAAAGTCGTTGTCTTTTCCTCCTCTTCACAATATATTCAGGTTTAGTGGTTATGTTTTTGAGGAAGAATCGATGATGGCCTTATCTGATACAGAAAAAGCTCTAAAAGAATTGAGCATCAATTCTATAACAACGGATGACATTGAAGACAGTGATAGGACTACGATTCATCAGTTACTGTAGGGTTTTATGCTTAACAATTAGACTGCTAAAGAACTATCTGTGGTTTTCAAATCTATTTTAGAGTAATACTCAGAATTTCCCTATTTTCCTATACCTGGGGAAATAGGTGATCTTTTGTAAAGGTTAATAAATTGTTTTTATTCATATTTCAATAAAAGATGCAGTTTATTTTCCAGAAAACATTTATTCCTTCTTCTTTTCCTTTCTTTCGTATTTAATTTTTTCATTTCCATGTGGGATACATTCCTCTCGCATATACACATTTATCTTCTCCTTTCCCTTTCAGGTCCTCAGATATTAATGATGCAGCCAATGATGATTCTGATCTAGAAATGGATTCTGAGCAGCTCAGTTGTCTTGGGAAAATTGATGAATGTGACAATGAAGAAGAATACAACTTACCTTCTGAATTATTAAGAATGGTGGAGAAAGAACAAAAACAAATATTGCCACATGAGGAGAAAATCGAGGTCTTGAATTTGGGCACGGAAGAGGAAAAGAATGAAGTTAAAATTGGCGAGACACTTTTATCGGAAGCAAGGCAAAGATTGATAGACTTGCTTCAGGAGTACAAAGATGTGTTTGCATGGTCGTATCAAGATATTCTTGGGCTAGATACGGATATGGTAGTCCACAAACTTCGCATCAAGCCAAAATACAAACTCGTACAATAATAACTAAGGCGGATGAGACCAAAAATGCTCCTTAAAATAAAAGAAGAAGTCAATAAACAGTTTGATACTGGCTTTCTTCAAGTGGCCAAGTATCCGGAATAGGTGGATAATATAGTGCCAGTGCCAAAGAAGGATGGAAAAGTGTGCATGTGTGTCGACTACCAAGACATCAATAAGGTAAGTCTTAAAGACAAATTCCCCTTACCGCATATAGACACTTTAGTGGACAACACGACGAGAAATACTTTCTTCTCATTTATGGATGGATTCTCGTGATACAACCACATTAAAATACATCCAAATGACATGGAGAAAACCAAATTCGTCACAATGTGGGGAACATTTTGCTACAAGGTGCTGCCCTTTGGATTAAAGAATGCTGCGAAACATACCAAAGAGCTATGGTGACCTTATTTCATGATATGATGCATAAAGAGATTGAAGTTTATGTCGATGACATGATTTTCAAGGCACGAACTAAAGATGAACATGTCGAGAATCTGAAAAGAATCTTCCAAAGATTGAGAAAAATCCAGTTGGGACTGAATCCCAATAAGTGTACCTTCGGAGTAACATCTGGAAAGTTGTTAGGCTTCATTGTTAGCAGGAAGGGTATTGAGGTTGATCCAAAAAAGGTCAAGGCCATTCAGAACTTACCCTTCCCACGAACCCAGAAAGAAGTTAGAGGTTTTCTGGGTAGACTAAACTATATCGCTCGAGTCATATCACAGTCGATAGACAAATGTGATCCAATTTTCCATCTTCTTCGAAAGAACAATTCTGGAACAGGGGATAAGGAATGTTAGACTGTATTCGAGAAAATAAAAGAGTATTTGTCTCGCACTTCTGTCTTAATGTCTCTCACCCCGAGAAACCCTCTACTTCTCTATTTATCCATCTTTGAGAATTCAATGGGATATGTCTTGCGCAAACGTGATGAGTCTGGAAGAAAAGAACAAGCCATTTACTACATAAGTAAGAAGTTCACCGATTGCAAGGTTAGATATCCACCTATTGAAACATTTTGTTGCGCTTTAGTCTGGGGTACACGAAGGCTCAGACATTACATGTTGTACCACACCACTTGGTTGATTTCCATGTTAGATCCGGTAAATACATTATGGTTGTGCCTGCTCTCTCTGGAAGGTTATCCCGATGGCAGATGCTATTATCAGAATTTGACATTGAATACGTGAGCCAAAAGGCTATAAAGGGAAGTGACATATCAGACTTCTTGGCAAGCAGAGCTTCTGAAAATTTTGATCCACTAGACTTTGATTTCCCATATGAAGACTTGATGGCCATATCTCTAGAAGAAGCAAGTACTTCTACATGTGATTCCTGGAAAATGCATTTTGATGGTGCATCAAATGCATTAGGACACGACATTGGGGCTATATTGGTTTCACCTAAAGGAAATTGTTGAAAACATTTTGATATTTCGATATAAAAAATTAGGTTAAATGAATTTTAAGATTTTCCAAAAAGATTTTCTAAGTATATTTGATATAATTATTCGAATATCAAAATATTACTCTAAATCTTTCAAATGTCATTTTTAATCCTTACTCAAGTGTAAAATTAAGTTTTAATCTTAAAATAATTTCAAAACGATTTTACAAAAATATTTCGAACCATCTCAAAGCCAAAAATTACAGATTGCTCAAAGGGAACCGATTCCCCCCCAAGGGGGTACCGATTCCCCCTGAATGGTTTGGCTCCGAGAATTCCAATATGCTCGAAGGGAACCGATTCCCCCCCAGGGGGTACCGATTCCCCCTGTTTAACGGTCAAAATATTTGAATTTTACACTTAGGGAACCGATTCCCTTTAAGGGGTATCGATTACCCCCACGCTCCAAACTGTTTTATTAATTGATTTCACACTAAAACGGCTATATTATCTTCATTAATGATCTCCAACGTTCAGAAGTGATTCAAGGTGTATTTAAGCAAGCTTAGAAGCCATTAATCAAAAACAAGAAACATCAAGCAACTAGAATCAAGATAGAATCAAAGAGAAAGCATCAAACCTCAAGTTTGAGCATTTCAAGCCTATTTTTCATTCAATTTTCATTTTGCTTTCAAAAACACTTATTGTGCTTAATTGTATTCATTATTGAGTGTTCTTTTCTTTGTTCTAGAATTGTGCAAACAATCTACCTTGTGAGGATTTCCTTGTAAGTTTGCAAATTTGTATTGTTCTCTTTGGGAGAGAGTGTTCTGAAGAATTTGGGGTATAATTCTTGAGGGTTTGTAAGGTTACTCTTTGTCCTCAAAAGAAAGAAAAATTAGTGAATTTGTGGAAAATCCTTAGTGTGGATAGCTAAGGTAGTGGACGTAGACTTTGGTTGAGAAAGTCGAACCACTCTAAATCGCTGTGCAATTTCTTTTAATTTTCTGCAAAAACTTTCACCAAAATTTTTATTGCCAATTCACCCCCCTCTTAGCCAATTCCGTCAATCGATTAACTCAACAATTGGTATTAGATCCTAACTCATTTGAAGGTTTAATCGCCTCTTGAGTCGATTCGGGAAGAGTTACATCGATAATTAAAGTCATCAATGGCCTCTACTTCAAACTTCGACTCCGGTCTCGATTCGATGCCCGTCAGCAAGCCTCCTTTCTTCAATGGGGATAATTATGCCTATTGGAAAAATAAGATGATGTACTTCATTCAAGCAAGTGACATGGGAGCATGGAATGCCGTAGAAGAAGGATACTTCAAGCCTCTCACTCATCCAAGATTATGGAGTGAATGAGAGATAAAAATATTCCAACTCAATTCCAAAGCCATCCATATCATATTTTATGCTCTTGGACCAGATGAATACGAAAGAGTTTCATCTTGTACAACCTCCGAAGAAATATGGGACAAACTTCAAGTTACTCATGAAGGTAGCGATGAGGTAAAGAAATCTAAAATTAGTATTCTAACGCATAACTATAAAAATTTCATGATGAAATCAAATGAAGATATCAAAGCTATGACGGATAGATTCTCAACGATTGTCAATGGTCTCAAATCATATGGAGAAATCATTTCAAATGAAAAGCTTTTGAGGAAGTTAGTCTACTCCCTGCCAAAATCATGGCAATCAAAGAAGATGGCAATCATCGAGTCTAAGGATCTAACGTCCTTAACTCTTGAAGAGCTAATCGGTTCACTCCTCACTCATGAAATGATGCTTGAAGATGAGGTGGACCTTGATAAGATTGAAGAGACACCAAAAGAGAAGGAGAAGAAGAAAAACATTGGAGTTGCTCTCAAATCCACAAAAGATGAGAGTGATTCGGATGAAGATGACGATGACGAGGAAATGACATTGTTTTCCAAACGGTTCAGAAAAATGATGAGACCTTACCGAGGAAGAAAATTCAAACGAAATGAAGGCCTCAAAAATGAACCAAAAGAGAATGACTCGATCATTTGCTATGAATGCAAAAAGCTGGGGCATGTCAAATATGATTACCCACAACTGAAGAGAAAGGGTCAATCAAAGAATAAGCACAAGGCTCATGTGGCTACATGGAGCGATGAAGAAGGTTCCGATGAAGAGGAACAAGAAGTAGCAAACTTGTGCTTGATGGCATTCGGGGAAGATTCTAAGGTAACCTCTAACTCATCTGATTTTGATGATTTATCCTATGATGAGTTATTAGAGGAATATAATGGGTTTACTAAGGATTATGAGAAATTGTTTTTAAAATATAAAAAATGATGTTTCAAAATTGAAAAATGAAAATAAACTCATATCCAAAACCAACAACGATCTTGAAAGTAAAATAAAAGTTTTGCAAATCAAACTAGAAAAGTTTGAAAAGAAAATTTTGGATTTGCAAAATTTACTTTCAAAGGTCAATGATGATCATCAAAAGAAAATTGATGATCTTAAAACTTCTTTTGATAAAGTTGGAACAAAACGATTTGAAAATGGAGAAAATTCAAAATCCAACTTTGTTAGAAAAAGTTTTAAAAACTACAATCATAGAGGTCCCCAAAGAACCTTTAATGGAAAAATCGTTAGAAGTATATGGGTTCATAAAGAGATCATTACTACTAAAGATAAGGATATCCTACACAAATGGATACCTAAGGGGACTAGGATTTTGGAAACTAATGAATATGGACCCAAAAGAATTTGGGTACCAAAAATTAGAAATTAATCTGTGTTTGTAGGAAAATGAGCATTGCTACAAGGCACATGAAACAAATCCAAATTCATGGTACCTTGATAGTGGATGCTCAAGACACATGACCGGAGACAAAAACCGGTTCATTGAGCTTAACGCCAAAAATGGAGGAGAAATGACTTTTGGTGTTGATTCAAAAGGTCACATTGAAGGTATTGGTACTATTGGTAATACCTTTTCCATACAAATTAAGAATGTTTTATATGTGAATGGATTAAAGTATAATCTATTGAATATTAGTCAATTTCATGATAAGGGATTCAATGTCATGTTTGATATTAATGGTTGTAAAGTCATTGACATTGCATCTAATCGGATTATGCTTGTTGTTCATAGAATAGGAAACATATACATGGTGCATTTAGATTCTATTGATATGACTAATTTGTGCCTAGTTGCTAAGGATGAACATGATAGTTGGTTATGGCATAGGAGACTAGGACATGCTAGTATGAGTGTTTTACAACGGCTAATTCAAGGTGATTTAGTTCGAGGGTTGCCTAAGCTTAAATTTGATAATGATAAAATCTGTGATTCTTGTGCTAAAGGAAAACAAAAGTGAGTTTCTTTTAAATCCATTAATGACGTATCAACTTGTAGAGTATTACAATTGATCCATATAGATCTTTTTGGGCCAACTAGGACTACTAGATTGGGTGGAAAACAATATGCATTTGTCTTGGTAGATGACTATTCTAGATATACTTGGGTTCTATTCTTAAGTACTAAAGATGAAGCATTAGAAAAATTCATCACATTTTCAAAAGTAATCCAAAACGATAAAGGTTACTCTATAACTAGTGTTAGGAGTGATCATGGTACTGAATTTGAAAATCTTGGATTTACTGAGTTTTGTAATTCTAATGGTATTAGTCACAATTTTTCAGCACCTAGAACCCCTCAACAAAATGGAGTTGTTGAGAGGAAAAATTGAATTTTAGAAGAAATGGCTAGAACCATGCTTTGTGAAAATAATTTGCCAAAATATTTTTGGGCGGAAGCCACAAATACCGCTTGTTATGTTGTAAATTGAGTAATGATTAGGCAAATTTTAAAGAAAACTCCATATGAAATTTTCAAAAATAAAAAGCCTAACATTATCTATTTTCATCCTTTTGGATGTAAATGTTTTATTTTGAACAACGGTAAAGAAAACCTTGGCAAATTTGATGCTAAAAGTGATGAAGGAATTTTTCTGGGTAATTCCTTAAATTCTAAAGCTTATCGAGTATTTAATAAAGAACTTTAGTTGTATAAGAGTCTATACATGTTGTTTTCGATGATAATCCCCTTCCGAGGAAGGATTCTTGTGTTAACGATGATGTAGGGATTATAAATATAAATGACGTTGGAGAATCATCATCAAAGGGGTAACAGCTCGATCTTCTCTTAGAAATATTTGTAATTATGTTGCATTTATTTCATGCATAGAGCCTAAGAATATTAAAGAAGCATTAAATGATGAACATTGGATTATGGCTATGCAAAGAGAATTAAATCAATTTGAGAGAAGTAAAGTATGGACATTAGTTGAAAGGCCTAGTAATAAATCTACTGTAGGTACTAGATGGGTGTTTAGGAATAAGCTTGATGAGAGTGGTAATATAGTGAGAAACAATGCTAGACTTGTTGCTCAAGGGTATACTCAAGAAGAGGGAATAGACTATGATGAAACATACGCTCCCGTAGCTAGGATGGAAGCAATTAGAATGTTATTAGCATTTGCATGTTTTCATGAATTTAAATTATATCAAATGGATGTTAAAAGTGCATTTTTAAATGGTTTTATAAAGGAAGAAGTGTATGTAGAACAACCTCCAGGTTTTGAAGATTCAAAATTTTTGGATCATGTTCTTAAATTGACAAAAGCGCTTTATGGTTTAAAACAAGCTCATAGAGCTTGGTATGAAAGATTGTCAAATTTTTTAATTGAAAAAGGGTTTTCAAAAGGGAAGGTTGACACTACATTTTTTTAAAGCATAAATGTAAAGATTTATTAGTAGTTCAAATTTATGTTGATGATATAATATTTGGTTCTACTAATGATGTTCTTTGCCAAGAATTTTCTAAGCTAATGCAAAGTGATTTTGAGATGAGCATGATGGGGGAGCTCTCATTTTTCTTGGGACTCCAAATCAAGCAAAGAAGAGATGGCATCTTCATCAATCAAGCTAAGTACGTCTAAGATATGCTCAAAAAGTTTGGACTGGAAAATGAAAAACCTCACGACACTCCAATGAGCTCTTCAACAAAGCTTGACTTAGATGAAGGAGGTAAATGTGTAGATGTTAAATTATATAGGTCAATGATTGGCTCTTTGCTTTATCTAACTGTAAGTAGACCGGATATTATGTTTAGTGTTTGCTTATGTGCTAGATTTCAATCATGTCCTAAGGAATCACATTTACTAGCTATTAAGAGAATCTTTAGATACCTTAAGGACACTCCTAGTTTAGGACTTTGGTATCTTAGAGACTCTAGCTTTAGCTTGCATGCCTTTTCTGATGCAGATTATGGAGGATGCAAATTAGATAGGAAAAGCACCTCCGGTACTTGCTAATTCCTTGGAAATATGTTGATTTCTTGGTTTTCAAAGAAACAAAATTGTGTTGCATTATCTACCACTGAAGCTGAATACATTTCAGCTGGTAGTTGTTGTGCACAAGTTTTATGGATGAAACAACAACTTTTTGATTATGGAATTGAAATATGTACCATTCATATCAAGTGTGACAATACTAGTGCTATTTGTCTCACTAAAAATCCCATCCAACACTCTAGAACTAAGCACATTGAAATAAGACATCACTTCATTAGAGACCATGTCACTAAGGAAGATGTAGTTCTAGAATTTGTTGATACATTACACCAATTAACGGATATCTTTACAGAACCTTTAGACAATGAAATATTTTGGATACTTAGGAGAGAATTAGGTTTGACCAACCTATCTTCACTTAGTGTTTAAAATAATTTTAGCACTTTTAAGACTAAATGAAAAATGCTTAGAATAATAATTTTTCATTGCATTCATTGCTATTAGTTAGGGTGAGTTTATGATTCTTGATGAAAATTAACTTTATGTTCAAATATAGTTTAAAGATTAATTTGATTGTTTGAACGTAATTAATTTTCAATATATGAGTTGCCAATACCACTAGAGAAAATTAATTTAGCATTTTGAGTGTTTAAAATTTGATTTTAGCATTTTGGTGCAGAGGGAATCGATACCCCCATGAGGGAACCGATTCCCCCTTTGAAGGGGAACCGATTCCCCCTTAGGGGAATCGATATCCCCCTGGGGTTCTGGTTTTATCGGGCAGAACCCTTGTTTTTGCCTCAAATCCTCTTTCTCTCTTCACGCAAAGAAGAGATGGCATCTTCATCAATTAAGCTAAGTACGTCAAAGATATGCTGAAAAAGTTAAGACTGGAAAATGAAAAACCTCAAGACACTCCAATGAGCTCTTCAACAAAGCTTGACTTAGATGAAGGAGGTAAATGTGTAGATGTTAAATTATATAGGTCAATTATTGGCTCTTTGCTTTATCTAACTGCAAGTAGACCGGACATTATGTTTAGTGTTTGCTTATGTGCTAGATTTCAATCATGTCCTAAGGAATCACATTTACTAGCTGTTAAGAGAATCTTTAGATACCTTAAGGACACTCCTAGTTTAGGACTTTGGTATCCTAGAGACTCTAGCTTTAGCTTGCATGCCTTTTCTGATGCGGATTATGGAGGATGCAAATTAGATAGGAAAAGCACCTCCGATACTTGCCAATTCCATGGAAATATGTTGATTTCTTGGTTTTCAAAGAAACAAAATTGTGTTGCATTATCTACCACTGAAACTGAATACATTTCAACTGGTAGTTGTTGTGCACTAGTTTTATGGATGAAACAACAACCTTTTGATTATGGAATTGAAATAAGTACCATTCCTATCAAGTGTGACAATACTAGTGCTATTTGTCTCACTAAAAATCCCATCCAACACTCTAGAACTAAGCACATTGAAATAAGACATCACTTCATTAGAGACCATGTCACTAAGGAAGATGTAGCTCTAGAATTTGTTGATACATTGCACCAATTAGCGGATATCTTTACAAAACCTTTAGACAAGGAAATATTTTGGACACTTAGGAGAGAATTAGGTTTGACCAACCTATCTTCACTTAGTGTTTAAAATAATTTTAGCACTTTTAAGACTAAATGAAAAATGCTTAGAATAATAATTTTTGATTGCATTCATTGCTATTAGTTAGGGGGAGTTTATGATTCTTGATGAAAATTAACTTTATGTTCAAATATAGTTTAAAGATTAATTTGATTGTTTGAACGTAATTAATTTTCAATATATGAGTTGCCAATACCACTAGAGAAAATTAATTTAGCATTTTGAGTGTTTAAAATCAGATTTTAGCATTTTGGTGCAGAGGGAATCGATACCCCCATGAGGGAACCGATTCCCCCCTTAGGGGAATCGATATCCCCCTGGGGTTCTGGTTTTATCGGGCAGAACCCTTGTTTTTGCCTCAAATCCTCTTTCTCTCTTCACGCAAAGAAGAGATGGCATCTTCATCAATCAAGCTAAGTATGTCAAAGATATGCTGAAAAAGTTTGGACTGAAAAATGGAAAACCTCACGACACTCCAATGAGCTCTTCAACAAAGCTTGACTTAGATGAAGGAGGTAAATGTGTAGATGTTAAATTATATAGGTCAATGATTGGCTCTTTGCTTTATCTAACTGCAAGTAGACCGGACATTATGTTTAGTGTTTGCTTATGTGCTAGATTTCAATCATGTCCTAAGGAATCACATTTACTAGCTGTTAAGAGAATCTTTAGATACCTTAAGGACACTCCTAGTGTAGGACTTTGGTATCCAAGAGACTCTAGCTTTAGCTTGCATGCCTTTTCTGATGCGGATTATGGAGGATGCAAATTAGATAGGAAAAGCACCTCCGGTACTTGCCAATTCCTTGGAAATATGTTGATTTCTTGGTTTTCAAAGAAACAAAATTGTGTTACATTATCTACCACTGAAGCTGAATACATTTCAGCTGGTAGTTGTTGTGCACAAGTTTTATGGATGAAACAACAACTTTTGATTATGGAATTGAAATAGGTACCATTCCTATCAAGTGTGACAATACTAGTGCTATTTGTCTCACTAAAAATCCCATCCAACACTCTAGAACTAAGCACATTGAAATAAGACATCACTTCATTAGAGGCCATGTCACTAAGGAAGATATAGTTCTAGAATTTGTTGATACATTGCACCAATTAGCGGATATCTTTACAAAACCTTTAGACAAGGAAATATTTTGGACACTTAGGAGAGAATTAGGTTTGACCAACCTATCTTCACTTAGTGTTTAAAATAATTTTAGCACTTTTAAGACTAAATGAAAAATGCTTAGAATAATAATTTTTGATTGCATTCATTGCTATTAGTTAGGGTGAGTTTATGATTCTTGATGAAAATTAACTTTATGTTCAAATATAGTTTAAAGATTAATTTGATTGTTTGAACGTAATTAATTTTCAATATATGAGTTGCCAATACCACTAGAGAAAATTAATTTAGCATTTTGAGTGTTTAAAATTTGATTTTAGCATTTTGGTGCAGAGGGAATCGATACCCCCATGAGGGAACCGATCCCCCCTTTGAAGAGGAACCGATTCCCCCTTTAGGGGAATCGATATCCCCCTAGGGTTCTGGTTTTATCGGGCAGAACCCTTGTTTTTGCCTCAAATCCTCTTTCTCTCTTCACGCCGTTTTTCCTCTCCATTCTCTCAAATCTCCACTTTGCCTCAAAACAACGTTTTTAATCGGAATTCTCTTCAAATATCATCTTCTAAACCTGCTAGCATCATTAAAATCGTGCAAACAACATCAAAATCCACTCAATCTCATCTTTCAAGGTAATTTTTTTTCTAAACTCTCTATTTCATTGATTTTGAACATAGGACTAGTTTTAATTAGTTCTAGATAGAAATAGAAATACTCTTAGAGCCTTGGATCTTTGGTGGTTACATTTTTTCGAAAATAGTATTAAAATAAACCTACCTCTGATCATTTTTGTTGAAATTGTTGAAACCGTAAATCTTGTTCCTAACAGGAAACTTTGTTCATCTCTAGTTTACGGTTGTATTTTGAGTAATCTATTTTCTAAAGCCGGGCTTAGAGTAGGTCTAGATGCCTCCTTTCCTCTAAAAAACAAATTAATCTTCTTTCCTTAACGAGAGCAGGATGGATAAAGGATAAGGAAATCGGTGAATAGGTTCGATCTTCTAAAAATACTCTGGGAGCTAGTTCTTCACGAGCTCAACCAGAAGCTGACGACAATCTCGAGCTTGAACAATTAATGCGAGACATCGATGAAGCAGAAGATAAGCCTGAACAGCCCGAGGAGCAAGCACAACAAACGCATCAAATGCCTCCATATTTTAATCTTTTATGGAGACATTCGATTTCCGATATGCTACCATGGATTCGCGCTTTACTTCTATAGAGTCTCATTTATCCACAATGGGAGCTCAACAATTAGAAATTATCCGAGAGATGCGCACAAACAACGTTTCGATGAATGAACGTATTGATGCACTCTCACATGAGATGACCGCTATGCGAGCTCATTTTCCTCCTCCCGATCTGGATGTTTGATTCTGTGTTTAGCTTTAGAACTTTGAACTAAAAGATTATTGTTTCAACATTTTGAATATTTTGGAATGTTTGATTTTGTGGATTGTTAGACTTTCGATTTGTTTGGATGTTTGAACTTATATATTTAGTGTGGTTAAATTTATTCATTATTGCATCATTTACATCATGTTAGATATATAACTAATTTTACCATGTCACATTAATTATGAATATTGATTATGAAACTAATGGCTAACGTTTCTCTTGATTGTGATCTTAGCAGCTTAAACTATATATAATCAATTGGCTAAATGATTTCAAAAATCTTGTTTAAAATCTTTTACGGGTCTTTTTGATTTAACAAAAAGGGGGAGAAGTGTTAAATGTTTTAAATGGGAGAAGTGTTATTTTAAATGGGAAAAGTGTTAAAGTATGGGGGGGTAATTTCAAAACTTGAATTCAAAATCTTAAAATTACTAAAATGTTTTGTTATATCAAAAAGGGGGAGATTTTTGAAAACATTTAGATATTTCGATATAACAAATTAAGTTAAATGAATTTTAAGATTTTCAAAAAAGATTTTCTAAGTATATTCGATATAATTATTCGAATATCAAAATATTACTCCAAATCTTTTAAATGTCATTTTTAATCCTTACTCAAGTGTAAAATTAAGTTTTAATCTTAAAATAATTTCAAAACGATTTTACAAAATATTTAGAACTATCTAAAAGCCAAAAATTCCAGATTGCTCAGAGGGAACCGATTCCCCCCCAAGGGGGTACCGATTCCCCCTGAATGGTTTGGCTCCGAGAATTCCAGTATGCTCGGAGGGAACCGATTCCCTCCCAGGGGGTATCGATTCCCCCTGTTTAACGGTCGAAATATTTGAATTTTACACTTAGGGAACCGATTCCCTTTAAGTGGTACCGATTCCCCCCACGCTCCAAACTGTTTTATTAATTGATTTCACACTAAAACGACTATATTATCTTCATTAATGATCCCCAACATTCAGAAGTGATTCAAGGTGTATTTAAACAAGCTTAGAAGCCATTGATCAAAAACAAGAAACATCAAGCAACTAGAATCAAAAGAGAATCAAAGAGAAAGCATCAAACCTAAAGTTTGAGCATTTCAAGCCTATTTTTCATTCAATATTCATTTTGCTTTCAAGAAAACTTATTGTGTTCAATTGTATTCATTATTGGGTGTTCTTTTCTTTGTTCTAGAATTGTGCAAACAATCTACCTTTTGAGGATTTCCTTGTAAGTTTGCAAATTTGTATTGTTCTCTTTGGGAGAGAATGTTCTCAAGAATTTGGGGTATAATTCTTAAGGGTTTGTAAGGTTACTCTTTGTCCTGAAAAGAAAGACAAATTAGTGAATTTGTGGAAAATCCTAGTGTGGATAGCTAAGGTAGTGGACGTAGACTTTGGTTGAGAAAGTCGAACCACTCTAAATCGCTGTGCAATTTCTTTCGATTTTCTGCAAAAGCTTCCACCAAAATTTTTATTGGCAATTCACCCCCTCTTGGCCAATTCCGTCAATCGATTAACTCAACAGAAATCATTACCCGTTCACTAGTAGATTGAACTTTGATTGCACTAATAACATGGTAGAGTATGAAGCTTGTGTCTTAGGGATTCGAGCTGCTATCGGACATAATATATGTAACACCCCAACCCGTACCCGACCCAGATACGAGTCTGAGGTGTCACTTTGACTTTTCAAACTTTGACTCTTGATGAAAATCAAGGAAATTTAAAACTTTCATTAAAATAACATTGTTACATTACATAAGTTAACCAAAAAAAGACAAAATCGATCAAAGCATTCGTAACTAACACTTTTCTTACATGCCAACCCATTATACATAATCAAAATACATACTTTCTTAGTTACTTCTATATGATCTTCTAGCAATGATGTTGTTCTTGTCACCCCTATCTGAATTCTTGGTACCTACGTGTAAATCATTTACACGCTAAGTCACAGACTTAGTGAGGCATAAAATAAACATACAACAATAATATCATGAATACAAACTACTATTAATCCACTAAGACATTGTAATGCACCTAGAGATATCACACTATGACATATAAGTATGATATGCATGATTGAACAATTATGTTTCATAAGAGTTTTCCTTTAATTTATCTTTGAATGCCCAAGTACATTATTGAGAACAGAAGGTACACGAGTACATTGAGGTTGTGCACAATGCTGTCACCACAGCTCGAATAAAATCCCACTAGGGGTACTAAGTATTTGTCTCGAAGAACCACTATGTCCCGAAGGACCAATATGTCCCATAGGACCACTGATAATCCCTCGACTCTTGGCATGCCAATTATACCTACAACTCTCATATTAAATAACATGGGCTTAATTATCAATATATTTCTTATTTCATATCTCTTTCATCACTGTCCATGTAAACACATAAGTCACTTCATATGATCATTTCCATTATTTCACATACCTGGAAGGATTCTCTGATAATGGCATTCATTCATATAATATCATGTTAAATTATGAATGAATTATGAATGGAATCACTATAACATTAACACATATATATGTATACATGTGCATGAATATAGAATAATAAATTCAATTATAAGAGATAGACTTATTGCAAGTCTTATCTCAATACAATTCTATCTAGGATATGCACTCACCTTAGCCTTGCTTGATTTGACTCGATCCTAATCCTTCGATTGTTCTGGACCAATATTATGTTCACTATCTATATAATTATACATTTATACATATTAGTAATCTAATTGTATACTCTAATCTTCCAATTCTTAAGCTTAAGGAAAGGTAATTTCCATTCTCATTTATAATAGGTGCCCCTACAGCAATCTGAAAATTTCATCTTAATGGGGGGGGTATCGATACACCTTCAAAATGTACCGATACCCTCTGCCCAGAAATTACATTTTGAGCATGAAATTTGCTTCCTTTTTAGCTCAACACTTCATATTTCACTTCCTTTAATATCTCTAAGTTGCATACACCTACTTAAACTAATTTATACCCATTCAATACCTCTTAAACTTAAAAATCCAATCCTCCACAGAATTCAAGAATCTCACTCAAATTCCAACATGTTCTAAATCTAATTCTAACACTTCGTATGTCTTAATTAAGTCGATGAAAAGTCAAATTTAACCTCTAATTCTAGTTATGAACTCTATTTCAAAATTCCATTCAAGAACTCTTAATCTTGAATTCTTCCTACATCCTTAATCTTGTTGTTTTAAAGCAACTTAAGCTTTCCTTAAGCTCAATTAGCATCTAGTGATCAAAATAAAACTTAAATTTCAGCAAATAATTAGCTCATGAGAAATCTCACCTTTGTTTTGACCCCTTCACGTGTGGAGTAAGAAGAGAAGAAGAGAACTCTGGAACCTTGTGTTTTGCTTCATTTTCTTCCACGTGTAGCTAATATATGTATCTATTCTTTAATTATTTTCCATGCAAATGACTATTGTATCCTTCAATTCCATCTTCCTTGCAATTTAACCATATACCAAATTACAATACTATTCAATTATTCTGCTTTAGTCACCAAATTCTGAAGTTTTACAATTTAGTCACTAACCCGGTATTGAGGCAATTACAAATCTCCCCTTAAGAAAATTCATCCTCGAATTTTCATTATGCAAAGAGATGGGGGTACTGAATCCTCATGTTCTCATCTTCACGTTCCCACGTTGCTTCCTCTATCTTGTGATTCCTCCACAAGACTTTAACTAATGGAATAATCTTGTTCCTTAGTTGTTTAATCTCATGAGCTAAGATTTGAACCGGTTCTTCCTCATACGTCAAATTCAGTTGAATCTCGATCTCTTCTGGAGTCACAATGTGGGAGGGATCAGATCGATATTTCCGAAGCATTGAGACATGAAAGACATCATGGATTTTTTCCATTTCAGGTGGCAGCGCTAGTTGATATGCCACTAGTCCAACTCTCTTTACGATCTCATAAGGTCTAATGAACTGAGGACTCAACTTTCCTCTTCGGCCAAACCACAAATCCTTCTTCCATGGAGACACTTTTAAAAACACTTTATCTCCGACTTGAAACTCAATTCCTTTTTTTAGGTCTGCATACAATTTTTGTCTATCAACTTCTGCTTTGAGATTACTTTGAATTATTTGGACCTTTTCTTCAACTTCTTGGATCAACTCAGGACCAAGAACTTCTTTATTTTTAAGCTCAAACCAATTTAGGGGTGTACGTATCTCATTCCATAAAGAGCCTCATAGGGTGCGATTTTGATGCTTGATTGATAACTATTATTGTAAGCAAACTCTACAAGTGGCAAGTGTCTTTCCCACAATCCTTTGAGTTCTATAACACATGCTCTCAGCATATCCTCCAGAATCTGGATAGTTTGCTTAGATTGTCCATCTGTTTGAGGATGGAATGTTGTGCTAAAATTCAGTCGAGTGCCTAATGCTCCATGCAAGGTCTTCCAGAATCTCGAAGTAAATCGAGGGTCCCGATCAGAAACTATGGAAACAGGCACTCCATGAAATCTAATAATCTCTTTAATATATAACTCAACGTATTTATCAATGGAGAAATCAGTCTGCACCTGAATAAAATGAGCTGACTTAGTCAATCTATCTATGATCACCTAGATTGAATCTCTTTTGTTTAGAGTTAAAGGTAACCTCGTTACAAAATCCATTATTATATTCTCCCATTTCCACTGAGGAATCGAAATTGGTTGCAATAATCCTGACGAAACCTGATGCTCAGCTTTGACTTGCTGACAAGTCAAACACTTAGATACAAATTCCGTAATGTCACTCTTCATTCCAGGCCACCAATATCGACTCTTGAGATCCATATTCATTTTGTTTCCTCCAGGATGCATGGTCAATGGGCTACAGTGAGCTTCCGTTAACAAGTCTTTCTTCAATTCAACATTATCAGGAATCACTAGCCTCCCTTGATAATATAGGTTTCCATCAGTCTTCAATTCATAATTCGTAACCTCTCCATTCCTTATCTGTTGTAGCTTCTTTGAACACTTTTCATCTCTAGCTTGTACTTCTTTAATTCGATCTAGCCATGATGGCTTCAGAGTTAACTCTGTACATATTGCACTGTCTCTGCTTAACAATAGTCTGACATCCAAAACTCGTAAGACTGCAAACACCTTTCGACTTAAAGTATCTGCTACCACATTTGTTTTCCCCGGATGGAAATCGATTACTAAATCGTAATCCTTTAAGAATTCCACCCATCTTCTCATGAGCTAAGAATTCAATCTTCGAAAACACTGAAGCTCCCTTTAACTGATCAAATAAATCATCAATTTGGGGGAGGGGATACTTATTCTTGATGGTCACTTTATTGAGTTGTCTATAATCAATGCAAAGACACATGGATCCATCATTCTTTTTGACGAACAAAACTGGAGTTCCCCATGGTGAGACACTCGGTCTGATAAACCCTTTATCCAGTAATTCTTGTAATTAGATCTTTAATTCTTATAACTCTTTTAGGGTTATTCTGTATGGTGACATGGCAATATGTGCAGTTCCTGGCATTACTTCAATATGAAATTCTACCTCTCTGTCTAGAGGCAAACCTGGTAATTCTACAGGGAAAACGTCGAAAAACTCTCTGACTATAGGAATTTGTTCAATCCCCTTCTCTTTAGCTCTAACATCCAGTATACTAGCAATAAACTCGTGACATCCCTGTAGCAATAACTTCTTTGTCGACATCACTGATATTACATTAGCCAATGGGCTCCATCCTTCACTACATACAATGACTTCTATACCTTCTGGACTTCTCAACGTTACTTTTCCTAGTCTACAATCAACATTAGTATAGTAATGATATAACTAGTCCATTCCCAGTATCACCTTGAATTCGTCAAAAGGTAATTCCATCAGATTAGCAGGGAATTCAATTCTCTGAATCCGTATGGGACACCCTGGACACATCATATTGACTCGAGCATTGTGCCCTAATTGATTTGTCACTATTACCTCACTACTAATAGCTTCTAACGGAATATTCAATTATCTCACTGACTTACTGTAAATATAAGAATACATAGACCCTAAATCAATCAGTACAAACATATTCTTGTCATACAACTAAAAAATACATACTATTATCTATGGGTCATCTCGATCCTCACTAGTCTTAAGATTATACACACGAGCTGTAGAACGTATCTTTTGTGGAGCCGATGACTTTGATTGACTTCTTTCTCGACCTCTACCTCTTCCACTTTGGGTAGCCAAGGCAGACCTCTCTGGCTGAGCAGATTCACCAGCTAACATGGGACAATCCCAAGCAAAATGCCCGGTGTCCCCATATTTAAAGCAGACTCCAAAAATCATCCTGCAAATCCCCGAGTGATTCTTTCCACAATATGGACATGGTTAAACTTGACTCGGATTAGATTTCCCATCTCCAGATGCCACTGATTGTGTTTGTCATCCCCTCATCATATTTGATCCCCTTGCGAAGGATACCACAGACTCTGATCTCATTTGGGGTCGAGAACCAACATCTTTGCCCCTTTTTAATGGTGCAATACTCGATGATGCACATGATCTTTTCGATGTCTGAGCTTGAGAATCTCTGAACCTCTCATTCTGATCTTTTTCCAGAGCTTTAGGACGATTCACCACTTCTTGAAATGAAGATAAATTCAACACAATAAACATCTCTTCCAAACGAGGACGCAATCCCTCAACAAACCACTCGCAAGAATCCTTCTCTATATGAATTAACTAAGGAGCGAAGCGGCTTAACTTATTGAATTCACATTCATACTCATACACTGTACGATTTCATTGCTTCAGATTCATGAGTTCTTGCTTCATTTGTCAAATGAACTGATCTTCGATATATTTATGCTTAAACTCTTCTAAGAACAAGGACCAAGTTACCTGATCACTTGTCATTCTCAAGGTAACTTTGGTCCACTAAATCCTTGCTTGCCCTCGGAGTAAGGAGACTACTCCATCCAGCTTGTCAACATCAGAATAATAAAGTCCCTCAAGCATAATTTTCACGTCATTAAGCCAAAGGTCCGCAGCAACAGGACCTTCTTCGGCTTAACCTCCAAACTCTGGTGCTCCTAAACCCTTCAACTCTTTTGCAACATTCATTCTCAGAGTTGAAGTAGCAGAAGGTTGGTTACGCACCAAGACAGCGTCCAGTGTTTTGAAGAACACATCTTGATCACTCACAGGCACTCCAGAGGGTGCCTGATCTTCACTCTGCCCGGCCAGGGCTGGTGAATTACTGCTTTCAGCAGGCCTATCGTCTCCCGCTTCACTTCTAGAGCTACCATGTCCGGACATCTATAAAAACATACCCATATCGTCCTATTAGCAAAACAACATACTTATTATTTTATCAGATCAAAAGTTTTCACTATTTTGTTGGCATGTATACATTATAAGACTCTCTAGACTTCGGTTTATGCCGAGAATCGACTAAACCGTAGCTCTGATACCATTAAATGTAACACCCCAACCCGTACCTGACCCGGATACGAGTATGAGGTGTCACATTGACTTTTCAAACTTTGACTATTGACGAAAATCAAGGAAATTTAAAACTTTCATTAAAATAACATTGTTACTTTACATAAGTTAACCAAAACAAGACAAAATCGATCAGAGCATTTATAGCTAACACTTTTCTTACATGTCAACCCATTATACACAATCAAAATGCATACTTTCTTAGTTACTTCTGATATGATCTTCTAGCAATGATGATGTTCTTGTCACCCCTATTTATGCTCTTCTGAATTCTTGGTACCTACGTGTAAATCACTTACACGCTAAGTCACAAACTTATTGAGGCATAAAATAAACATACAACAATAATATCATGAATACACACTACTATTAATCCACTAAGACATTGCAATGCACCTGTAGATATCACACTATGACATATAAGTATGATATGCATGAATGAACAATTATGTTTCATAAGAGTTTTCTTTAATTTATCTTTGAATGCCCATGCACATTATTGAGAACAAAAAGTACGTGAGTACAGTGAGGTGAGGCATAAAATAAACATACAACAATAATATCATGAATACACACTACTATTAATCCACTAAGACATTGCAATGCACCTGTAGATATCACATTATGACATATAAGTATGATATGCATGAATGAACAATTATGTTTCATAAGAGTTTTCCTTTAATTTATGTTTGAATGCCCATATACATTATTGAGAATAGAAGGTATGCAAGTACACTGAGGTTGTGCACAATATTGTCTCTAAAGCTCGAATAAAATCCCACTAGGGGCACTGAGTATTTGTCCCGAAGGACCACTATGTCCCGAAAGACCACTATGTCTCGAAGGACCACTGATAATCCCTCGACTCTTGGCATGCCAATTATACCTAGAGTTCTCATATTAAATAACATGGGCTTAATTACCAATACATTTCTTATTTCATATCTCTTTCATCACTGTCCATGTAAGCACATAAGTCACTTCATATGATCATTTCCATTATTTCACATACCTGGAAGGATTCTCTGATAATGGCATTCAATCATATAATATCATGTTAAATTGTGAATGAATTATGCATGAAATCACTATAACATTAACACATATATATGTATACATGTGCATGAATATAGAATCATAAATTCAATTATAAGAGATAGACTTATCGCAAGTCTTATCTCAATACAATTCTATCTAGGATATGCACTCACCTTAGCCTTGCTTGATTTGACTCGATCCTAACCCTTTGATTATTCTGGAACAAGATTACATTCACTATCTACATAATTATACATTTATACAAATTAGTAATCCAATTGTATACTTTAAACTTCCAATTCTTAAGCTTAAGGAAAGGTAATTTCCATTCTCATTTATAATAGGTATCGATACCCCATAGGGTATCGGTACCCCTACAGCAATCTGAAAATTTCATCTTAAGGGGGGTATCGATACCCCCTATAGGGTATCGATACCCTTATTACATTCTGTTATTTTTCGTTCAAGGGGGGTATCGATACACCTTCATAAGGTACCGATACCCTCTACCCAGAAATTACATTTTGAGCACGAAATTTACTTCCTTTTTAGCTCAACACTTCATATTTCACTTCCTTTAATATCTCTAACTTGCATACACCTACTTAAACTAATTTATACCCATTCAATACCTCTTAAACTTAAAAATCAAATCCTCCACATAGAATTCAAAAATCTCACTCAAATTCCAACATGTTCTAAATCTAATTCTAACACTTCGTATGTCTTAATTAAGTCGATGACAAGTCAAATTCAACCTCCAATTCTAAATATGAACTCTATTTCAAAATTCCATTCAAGAACTCTTAATCTTGAATTCTTCATACACCCGTAATCTTGTTATTTTAAAGTAACTTAAGCTTAATTAGCATCTAATGATCAAAACAAAACTTAAATTCAGCAAACAATTAGCTCATGAGAAATCTCACCTTTGTTTTGACCCCTTCACGTGTGGAGAAAGAAAAGAAGAAGAGAACTATGGAACCTTGTGTTTTGCTTCATTTTCTTCCACGTGTAGCTAATATATATCTCTTCTTTAATTATTTTCCATACAAATGACTATTCTATCCTTCAATTTCATCTTCCTTACAATTTAACCCTATACCAAATTACAATACTATTCAATTATTCTACTTTAGTCACCAAATTATGAAGTTTTACAATTTAGTCACTAACCCGGTATTGAGGTTGTTACAATATAAATACTTTGCGGGTATATGGAGATTTTATCAACTCTGAGGAGAGTGGGAGACGAAAGATACCAAGCTGGTGGAATACAGAAAGCTCATATTGTATCTACTCAAAAAGTTTGACGAAGTCACTTTCCACTATGTGCTTATAGAAGAAAATCGAATGGTCGATGCCTTAACTACCTTGGCAACATCATTCAAAGCTGGCGGGGAATCTGACATGATGCCAATTAACATGCAGTCATATGAGTACCCATCTCATTGTTACCAAATCGAAGAAATAAAAGACACTAAACCTTAGTACCACGACATTTTGCAATACATTAATAATCAAAGATATCCAGAAGAAGCCACCGAAACTGACAAAAGAATAATCAGAAGAATGACGGTCGTATATGTTATTGACAGAGAAGTCTTTTACAAGAAAAGCCATGATCAAGTCTTATTAAGATGTATAGATGTAGAAGAAGCAATGATGATATTGGAGGAAGTACATGATGGAATTTGTGGAACTCATGCAAACGGACATATGATGGCAAGATAAGTTATGAGATGTGGATACTTCTGGTCTACATTGGAGAGTGACTGCACTAACTATGCTAGAAGATGTCATAAGTGCCAAATCTATAGGGTTAAAATAAATGTTCTACCTCGTCCTCTTCACGTGATGATGGCATCGTGACCCTTTTCTATGTGGGGCATGGATGTCATTGGACAAATCCATCCAAAAGCTTTAAATGGTCATCGGTTCATTCTTGTAACAATTGACTATTTTACCAAATAGGTGAAAGCTGCATCATATGCCAGTGTCACTCAGTCCACTATTTTCAATTTCTTAAAAAAAGAGATCATATGTCGGTATGGTTTACTCGAAATAATCATTATCGATAATACAACAAACTTGAACAACAAGATGATGGATGATACTTGTGAACAATTTAACATAAATCATCATAACTCTACTGCTTATAGATTGAAGATGAATGGAGCGGTAGAAGCAGCAAACAAAAATATCAAGAAATAGTGGAGAAAACGACTGAGACATACAAGGATTGACACGAGAAATTACCTTTTGCTTTGTTTGTTTATCGAACTTCGGTACAAACTTCGACTGGGATAATCCTATTTTCATTAGCATATGGGATAGAGGAAGTATTGCCCATTGAGGTGGAGATCCAGTCACTCCAGGTTTTGTCAGAAGTTAAATTGGATGATGGATCATGGGTGCAAACTGGATATGATCAATTGAACCTAACAGAAGAAAAAAAAGTTGAAATCCATTCACCAAGGTCAACTTTACCAAAGACGAATGATTCGAGCACATAACAAGAAGGTGCGCCCAAGAGTATTCCATGAATGAGATCTTGTACTGAAAAAGATATTGTCAATCCAAAAAGACTTCAGAGGAAAATGGATGCCAAATTAGGAAGGGCTTTATGTCGTAAAAAAGGCCATCTTCAGAGAAGCGCTGATCTTGACTGAAATGGACAGGTCTAAACTACCTAATCTCATTAATTTTGACATATTCAAGAAGTATTTCGCTTAAGGTGAAAACCCGGAAGGGCGCCCAAAGTTGAATTTCAATATATATATATATATAACGTTTAGAGTGAAAACCCGAAAGGACGCTCTAAATTTGAAAAGAAAGAAAAAAACAAAGACAAAAAATAAGGTGGGTCCAAGATGAAAACTAGCAAAAGGCATCTTGAAACCAATGGAGGATCCAAGTTGAAAACCCGAAAAGGGCAGCTTGGATATGATACAGGATTCACGCATGAGAAGGTCCCGGATCAAGGTAATAAAACATCGTGACGTCCAAGTCCACAGGAAATTTACTAATTTGGGAGGAACTACGCTCTCTTCCAAACATTGTCACATCTTTGAAGTCCTCTTGACAAAAGTTACACTCAAAAGTCACTTAACGATGCACCAGTTCAACAGCGTCTGCATTATCAAGATATAGGGCATGTACTTGTATTCATGTATATCTTGACTTTTCATAATGTTTTCCATGCATCCTCGTAAATAAATATTTTTATTTCTCAAAATGAAAATTAATTATTTTTTAGCATCTTCCATTGAATTTAAGTAAGAATAATTTATTCACATTTGGAAAAGATCATTGTGTATTACTGCACAAAGATTTCCTGAAAATTCAGGTGTTCGGAAGCTAATAAAGGTTCTTACACCATACTCGAAAGAATGACTTGAAGGCTAGTTCATTGCAAATAAGAAGGCATTGTTTAAATCAAGACTAGAAGTAAAACTTCTTTTTGCAAGTTCCCGGAGTGTATATCATATCAAAGCCCGTTAAAGAATCCAAGATCAAGGATCTAAAATTCAAGATTCAAGAATCAAGAGTCATCCGAAATAACAGCAAGAGATTGAGATTTCTCTCTAAACCCTAAAATAACATATGTTACATATGCATTTTAGGCATACATAAGAACATTGCATCCATAGCATCACATATATGCATAATTTTTCATATTTTTGTCGGAGTCAATTTCAAGAATATTGAACTCGAAGAAAGCTCAAGATTAAAAACAATGCAGCCTATCCAAGTTGAATTTCAACTTCATAATGAATGATATCTGGCCCAAGGCAAATATATTCAATTTGGACTCAACTTTACGACGAATGAGTCACCTACGATTTCAACTTCATAACGAAGGATATCAAGCCCAATAAATCGACTTAACTTCACAACGAATGAGTCATCTGTAACAACAAAGAACTATCCCTCAACTAAGGTCATTTAGTTAAATTTCAACTTCACAACGAAGGGTATTGGGCTTGAAGAAGACGACGAGGATTTTTCTCCTACTCCAGATATCGAGCTAGATTTCAACTTCACAACGAAGGATGTCATGCTCGACTGACTCAACTTCAGGACGAAGGGGTCAACCACGATTTCAACTTCATGATGAAGGATATTGTGTTCAAATACATCTCAAGATTAACTCAAGTCACCCATAATACAACTCCACAACAGGAAGTCATCTCCTATTTTTAAGTTGAATTTCAACTCTGCGATGGAGGATATTCGATAAATATTTCAAACTCAGAGATCGATAGCAAGCTTACTTGCAATTACCCGAACGAAAATTTGTGTCCCTTTATCTTTGCCTAATTTCTTGTTTCATGATAAATGGGCAAAGAGGGGCAGCTATAGACACTTATTTCCGTCCGAGGTCTTAAATATTGTTTTTGAAAATATATGATATATAGTTTTTGGAAATTTATTTAAAACAACATATAATATATAGTTTTTTAAAAAAAAGGTTTTTGAAAACGTATATAATATATAGTTTTGAAAACATTTTTAAAAACGTATGGGTTTGAAAACATTTTTGAAAACATATGGTTTTGAAAACGTATATAATATAATTTTGAAAACGTATTTTGAAAACATAATATATTATATAGTTAATATACTTTATATAGTTAATATACTTATATATTATATGTTCATATATTTTCATTACCTTATATATTATATTAATATTATTTATATTATTTATATTATTTCTTTCTTTCTTTATTATTATTATTATATTTATATATATTATTATTTATTTATTTTTTCAGGTCCAAAGAGTCCAGTCTAGCAAAGGAGATCAACCGAGCCAAACTAACCTGTCAGCCCAAACCGGTTAGGGTTTTGTATCAAAGGAAGGGCGCCGCACGAAGAAGCAAATAGCACGCGTAGAGGCCACGCGCCAGTGACCGGCCAAGATTCCAATTCAAGCAACCCGAGACTGAACCATCCCGGGATTTCCGGCGACAAGAACAATCGAGCGGCCCAAATAAATCGAAACGGGGAGAACGACCCCCGAATTAACCGAAAACAGCCCCGACCGAGGGCTATATAAATACCACAACAACCAGAGAGGAAACACGACGGGGAATATACCAAGAAAACCGATCAGCCAAATACCAACAGTAAATGCGAACAAGAAACATCTGAGCAACAAAAGCCATTAACAACAAAAAATAAGTATTCGGTAAACGTTCGAAACCCAAAGATGAAAACTTTCGAAACCGAAAGTAAAGAAAAATAAAGTTTAAAACTTTGTTTCGTGGGAGAACACCAGGACGCAGAGGAGTTTCATCAGAAGGTAAAAGGTCGTCGGGAAAGCAAAAATGTCTCATCGAAAAAAGTAAAGCCTTGATCTTTGCGTTTAAATCTACGCCGGTAGGGGTATTTTTAGGGGATTTAGGCCTCAGTTTTAAACTTAAGGGGACGAGGAGAACATTTTAGGTGAGTTTAGTTTTTTCGACCACAGGTGGTAGTGGCCGGAGCGGCGGTCGACGGTGGACGTGATGGTGGGGGTTTCGCCGGAGTGTGACCGGCCCATGGCCGGTTAAGGGGAAAGGTTGAGAGTGCTGAGAGAGTGGAGAATTTTTTTTAAGTTGGGTGAAAATGATATTTTTGGGTGTGTTAAAGGCTATTTATAGGGGGACCTTGGTGTAATTAGCAAAAATTTAAATTATTTCCGCAATCCCTACACTTTTGATGTGTAATTCATTTTGGTCACCTATTGTAAATTTACCCTTGAATTTTAAATTAATTCGATTTAATCCCCGCTTTTATTTCTTATATTTTGTGAATTGACCTCCTAACTTTTATTTCTTCCCTTGCAGCTCTCAATTATCATCAATTTGACCCTCAATTTAAAATTCTTTCCAATTTAATCCTTCTTTAATGATTGTTTTCTTTTAATTTAATACCCTTTTATCTTGTCTTATTTTATTTTATTTGACATTAATTTGACTTTTTTAGGTAAATTTTAACTTCATCAAAAGTAAGTAATTTGGATCGAACTTTCAAATTTTAATTTGAACTTTATTTTTTGCAATTAAGACAACTAAGAAATCAAATAGGTACCGAAAGAGTACAGGGGTGTTAATCATTCCCTGACTGTATTCGACTCTCGAATCCGAATTTTGTTTGGTAAAACGTAGATTAGATAAAAGGTAAGCTAGGGTGTCTGATCAACATAATTTAAAATGATCGGTGGCGACTCCATCACATCGAAATTAAGTCGGAACCTGATTTCAGGCCCACCCGAAGGACGGTTACGATAGTACCTAAACTTTTAATTTTTTCAAAACTTAACCTAAAGTTTTTAATGAGTACTAAAATGAAACAAAAATCAAACGTTGAAAAAATTGAAAATTTAAGTTAAAACGAAATAAAATTGAGAGTTTAGATACTAAATTATAATTACCCATATTTTTTCTTAGCACTCCGTTAAGTACACTACAGTTGTAGTAGTACTAAATACAATTATTGATTCATTACGCTTCAACTAAAAGAAAAGCTCTCATTATTTCCTTTTATTATAATACAAATACACCCAACTCTTCATCTGCTTAATTTCATTTTACAAATTTTACTCTCTCTAAAACCGGCCTCCATTTCTCTCGCATTTTCTACCCACCATGACGTCCAAGGATTGCGGCAACCACGGCAAAGGCCGCCAGAAGCTCCTCGGAAGAATCATCGGTTGCCTTCTAGTTTTTCTCGTCATCGTTCTCATCACAATCCTCATCATTTGGGCAGTCCTGCGCCCCACCAAACCCCGCTTCATCCTCCAAGACACCACCGTCTACGGTTTCAATACCTCCACCCCGAATTTCCTCACCTCCAATTTCCAAGTCACCGTTTCTTCCCGAAACCCAAATGACCGAATCGGGATCTACTACGACAGGCTCGTCACCTACGCCACTTACAGGAACCAACAGATCACTCTTCGGACAGCACTCCCTCCGACGTACCAGGGTCATAAGGAGATCAACGTTTGGTCTCCTTTCATATACGGGAACATGGTCCCTATAGCTCCGGATTTTTCAGCCGCTCTGAAAACCGAACAAGCCGTCGGGTCGGTTTTCATGGTGATCAAGATTGATGGACGGGTGAGATGGAAAGTTGGGTCCTTTATTTCCGGAAGGTATCATCTTCACGTTAGGTGTCCCGCTTATATCACTTTCGGTAGCAGAAGTAATGGAGTCTCCGTCGGAGAAAACGCCATCAAGTATCAGCTCGTGACCCGATGCAGCGTTAGTGTCTGAAGACTAATCAAGAAGACGAAGAAAGAAGAGGAAGCAACTAACGCCGTCAAATATATCGTTTGTTTATCTCTTTATCTTAAATCTCTCTCCCCTTTTCTTTACTTAACGCCGTTGGTATATCTTTTTATATTTATCTTTACGATTTGTACATTTTGCTATAGAATAAATGAACAAAAGATGCAAAATCTACAATTAGAGATCTATAGTTTCTTTAAAGAATGTAAAATTATGACATTAATAAGAATTAATTTTCAATTAGTAAAGCATGAAATAATTAAATATTAAAAAAATCGTTATTGTTTATGTAGGTCATAAGTTTAAGTACCAATAATTATATAAATAATTGAATATTTATTATTAAATTATTAAAAGTATTTAAGTTAAATATTATTTTATAATTCTTTTAACTTAATAAAAAAAAGTCAATTAGTAGAGATATTATTGTCTATTTCTACACTTTGAAATATGCTTTTGAACTTGATTTTTTTTTAAATATTCTCCATTGTTGAAATATGGTGTCGGTGGTATTTAATTTATTAATAATCACTCGATTTAAGAGTTTACTTTTATAATTTCAAGTTTGATTTATATTGTTGTAATAGTAATTTTTTAAAGATTATGTATGTGAGAATTTGTTGAGCGCACTCAATGGTAGTAAGGATTGTTATTTTTTTAGAATATATATATTTGATCAGTTATATTTATAATGTGTATTTTTAATGAATAAGAAAAAATTTAAACAAATATTATTTTATAAGTATATAAGATATTTTAAAAATTATATATTTGAATATTAAATAATTTTAGAATTTAAAGTTTTAAAATAATATATTTAATTTATACATCAATGAATAAGGTAGTGTGTCATGGTCTAACGTATCATAGACAAGAAAGAATGATAGGGATGGACTGAAGCCGTCGTATTTGTTGTATGTGTGAATTTAGTCTTTTTCCTTTATAGTTGTACCTTTTTGTTTCGGATTTATTAAAAAAAGATTATATATATATATATATATATATATATATATATATATTTAGATATTTAAACTGTTTTTTATTAATTTAAGTCATTAACGTTATTAACGCTAGCATTTAGGTACATAATAACAACAGTTAAAAAATCCGTGAAGTCCCCAATATCCATTGGAAATGCAGGATTTATCTGGTGACAATTAATTTTGCTTAATACTTCTTGTTGTAATCTCTGAAACTGTATGCATAAAGATGTCGGTGAAGGTAACTTTTGATAACTTCTTTGTTGTCTTTCTTTTATACAAGTGAAATAATACTTTTGAAACACAATTTGATGTCTGGCATGATAGCTGTTGCTATCTTTTGTTGATGGCCACTGATTCAATGAGTCACTGCTTCTTGTTTGTTGCACCCGTTCAAAGGTGATGACTGGTCAGAGGTGGTCGATGATGACGAAAGCCAACTTGAATAAAGGGTTTTGAAAATACAATAATTTTAATTTGAATTATTAGATCAATAAAAATAAAATTAGACAATGATAGTTATTAAAGAAATTAAGTTTGAATTGTTTAGTGTGTAATAAGTGTCGGTAATGTGATTTGGGACTCAAAATCAGTCCTTATCCTTCCAATTTCTTTAATTTAATCAAAATTTCAATGCCACCCAACATATGTTCATGCTAATACCGTGTCTCTATATATAATATAAATTTAAGGGACAATATAATATGACAATTCAAACTTAACTTTCGAGTTTGTTATGACAATTCAATATATATATATATATTAATCTAGATTTTTTAATCCTTTCATTTTCTTTTTTTCTTTAACTTTTTAAAATTTAAATAAAAATCTTTGTCTTTATGATATGTGTTTTCTATGTCTTGTAACACTATCCTTATTACTTTTGCAGAAGCAGAACTACTATAGGACTATAGGGGGCCATGGCTATATATGTATTTATATACATGTAATATATATATATATATATATATATATATATATATATATATATATATATATATATATATATATATGGTATAGTTACTGGTATTTAATTTTCTAATCAATTAATTCAGATTGAGTATTGTAGAAGCGAGAGTGACCCTCTTAATTTAATTTGTTTCATTCGCAAACGCCAAATTACCAACCTTGCTAAGGGATATAATGTCTCATCCATTAGATAAGCTTATTGTTGGTATATATTTATATATATATATTAAATTATTAAATTGGTAACTTAAAAAGTGTATATAATAAGCTATTAAATTTAGTTATAGTAAAAAAGTGTATACTACTTTAAAATTTAGAAACTACTACTTTAAAATTTGGTTATCATTGATTAGAAAGAATTAACATTCAATTTTTTTAGTGTTATTTTATTTTTAAATGAATGACAATATATTCTCTTTTATTATTTCCAATTTCAAGATATAAATTTTTTTATTCTTTTTTTATTCTGTTTAACTGTTCATCTTCTTTGAGTTGAGGACTTCAATTAAATTATTAAGTATTCAACTTTAATCTTATTTCAGTTGAAGATTGTAAAATATTTTAACTAATATATATACATTTTTTAGAATGGCCCCCTCAACAAATAATGTTGAGTTCCACCACTGAACTTTTGGTACGTTTTTCGCATACTTTGTTTTGGTAGTTACACAAAGACCCTCACAACATTTGTTTACTGATTTGTCGGTGGTCATGTATAGTCAAATCTCTTATTTAGTAAAAAGTTGTTTGCCGAATTGTCACACCCCAATTTAGGGGTTAAATTTTTATTAAATTTAAAGTGTCGAATTAAGGTAGTAACAAGGGAAAAATTGGGGACCAAAATATAAGTTTTCATAATTTTCATGCAAACTTAGAAAGTTACAGGAATTCGGGGACAAAACCCATAATTTGTCCATTTTTGTTTATAAGTGAAAGTTAAACTTTCCTATCCCCGATCAGTTAACCCAAATATCCCTAAATTTCCAAATCCCTTAACCCCTCGTCGTCCGACCACCGTTCGCCGCTCCGACGCCACCTATAGACTCACCGTCGAACGGTGATAAAAACCCGACCACTAGTTTGTAGTGAATCGGTGTCGTTCGCGGTAAATCATGTCGTGAAACCCATCAAATATAACCCCGATCTTTGCTCATTTTCGGTGATTCCGGTCAAACCGGTGAGCGTCAAGCCTCACCGCTGTCACCAACGGGTTCACCGATTTGTTCCGCGTAAAACCCAACCTATGGGTCACTGCATCGTTGTCGTTTTCACCGGTGATCGTGGATAAGTTTAAGGTTTATAGTTTGGTTAATTTTTTTTCGATTTTGGTTGATATTTTTTGTTTGATTTTGGTTTAAATGGTGTGTAGATGCTTCGGGATTGAATGGCCCTTATCGCTGTTGCACGTGCCGCCGGGTGCACGTGGGGCTTGTTTTGGGTCCAAGGAAATTTCTAGAATCGGACCCTACCCGACTCGTCTAGTTTGGTCCATTCACCGAGTCAACTCTATCCAAGTCAACCCGTCTGAGTCAACCTGTTGACTTTGTCCGTTGACTTTGACCACAAAGTCTGTAAGACCCATAACCCGTATAATTATACCTATACAGATTATAGATGTCACCTGAATTTCTAAAACCATTTCTAATTCAAAAGTGATTTAAAATTTATTTTCTTTAAAATGGTAAATGATATTCTAAAAATATCATATCATATGAATCATGTTTCGTTATAACAAATTTAAAGTAAAAGTTTTTTTTATTTTTTTATGAATAGTATCGTGAACAGTGAACAGTGAGGGTATCGGTACACTGTAACAGGGTATCGATACCCCTTTAGTATTTTGGAAATTTTTAACGTGAGTGCTGTTCATCACTATTCACTTCTACAGTAACTGCTACAGTAACTTCAGCAAAATATATAAAACTCATAAAAACTTAACCTTTCATCATTATAAAGTTATCATTTTGTTTCTAAATTTGTTCAACAAAACAAATAGAACATTAATAATTACATGACACTATCTAAGTCAAAATTCCATCATTGGATGTCTTACTGATATTGAAGTGTATTCTTGGATGCTCGGAGTGCCTTGTACTCTTTACTCTATTCTTAGCTTTTTACCTACGCGTGAAAATCATCACACGCTAAGTATAAACTTAGTGAGGCAATTTAAAACAATAAACAGTGCAATACAATTCATGCATGAATTTCAATGTAAAAAAAATGTCATAAGATCATGTTACATGCATATCCAATATTTTACCATATACTTACCATTTATTCCATAAGCTCATAATCTTATTTTACCAATATTCTTACCATTTATTTCATAAGCTCGTAAGCTTATTTACCAATATACTTACCATTATTCCATAAGCTCGTAAGCTTATTTTCTAGTTTATCATTTATTAACCAATAAACCATAACCCAAAGTATAATTGTATGAGGAACCTGATATAGGAGTCAAATATTGCACCGAAGTGCTGAGGTCTAGCTTTGCTCACCTAATAATGCACCGTAGTGCTTTGTACCGTGTCTTCGCTAGACACTTTGAGGCCTGCACTATGTGTCTTCTCTAGACACTCTAGTGCTACCTAATATGCAGCTGCTAGACTCTATGGCATGCCATTAATACCACTAATCCTCAATAACGTACTTGAGTATGTAGTCTATTTTTATTTGATCCATCCATGGCAAAATATATCAATATCATTTAACATTGGGCAGTTCATACCCGAAATAATATTCATGGTAAAACATCACATTATTCATGATCAATGCATTATAATTTCACACATGACATATCAATGTCATATCGAAGTTATAAAAATGACATAATATCATGCTGATATAAACAAGGTCGACTTATCGCAAGTCTTCGTGATGATGTATAAAACATCCATGTATAATTTCATGCATGTATTGCACTCACCTTGACCCTTTTCTATTTGACTTCCTTCGATCACAAATCAATCACGATCTGTATAAATCACAAATTCATAATGATACATATGTTAGTATTATACTAACATAAACATATCCCAAAATAACTCCATAATATACTTGAAACTCATTTTCTATCAAAATACTTAACTCTTAATAATTCCTTTTAACATTGGAACCAACTTTTCCAATTTACTCAAAATGGTCTTGAACCATTTTATCACTTAGATTCTTAATACCAAAAATTCCAGTATTCAAATTATTACCATTCAATTGCTTTTACAAAGGCTTAATTACATTTAAGTACCCCAACTATGTGAAGTTGTACTTAAATCACCAATCTTTTCAAACTTCCAAAATAGTCATATTTCACATCTAAACACTCATTTTACTTCCAAAACAGCATTTTCCAGTGTAGTACATCAACTATTTAACAATTATACAATCATTCACAACTTTTCCAAAGTTGTCGAATTGGTCCCCCAACTTTTCCAAAGTTGTCGAATTAGTACCCTAACTTTTCAAAAATTACAAAATGGTCCCTAAATTTTTCTAAGGCTTGTAGAATATTTTCTATATCATTTTCATACCTTATATAATTTTTCCATAATTTTTCTCATCCTTTAAGACCAATGCCTAATGGTTTAAAGTTACAAAACTAGGTTTTTCATGATTTTGCTCGATTTTGATTCGATTCAAGCATGAAATCAACTTTCAATCAACCTTATAACATCTCTACAATCAAGTCCCTTATCAATTCTCATCAGAACACAAAGTTCTCCAACTTATAATTTGGCTGAATTTCATAGAATTATTTCTAGGAAGATTGAACATGTTATATGTAACACCCAACCCGTACCCGATCCGAATACGAGTCTGAGATGTCACATTGCCTTTTTAAAATATTTTTCCTTACAAAAATAACAAAACATTTGAACTTATTTTAAGAAAATACTATAATAAATTATTGAATTATGTTTATTATAAAATTTTAGGCAAAAACATATTTATGTACATTAAAAATACGTATGAACAACAATCTGCTACAGTACCGTGAACAGTAACTGCTACAGTAACCTGTTACAGTACCGATTACACAAAATTTTCCAGATTCCAAATAGGGAATCGGTACCCTGCTACAGGGAATCGATTCCCCTGCTACAGTACTGCTACAGTATTTTCGTAAAACGTACATAAAACTCGTAAAAATTTAGTCGTTCATTACTATACATTTACATTTACATTTACATTTACATTTACATTTACATTTACATAAATACGTTCAAAACATTAGAAAAGTCGATCAAAGCGTTAGTACTAACAACTTATTACATTTCTTACATGCCAACATATTATACACAATCAAAATACATACTTTATTAATTACTTCTGATATGATCTTCTAGCAGTGTTGTTGTTTTTGCCACTTCTATTTCTACTAATCTTGGTTCTTCGTACCTACGTGTAAATCGCTTACACGGTAAGTCATAGACTTAGTGAGGCATAATAATAATAACAATGAAATATAACAATGATGTTATAATAAAATGAAACGTAACGAAAACATCTATGCAATCAATGTAAGCTACATAACAATGTACCTTACCAATAATCTTCTCAATTTAATCATCATAAATTCATATAATAAATTACGTAAGTTTAATAGATTCAATAGCCCATGATACAATACTGAGAACCCGAGGTATGTGAGTACTGTGAGGTTGTGCACTATGCTGTCACCACAGCTCATATAAATTTACACCGAAGTGCCACGTAGAATTTGTCCCGAAGGACCGCGTAGAGATGCACCGAAGTGCCACGTAGAATTGCACCGTAGTGCCATATAATATGTCCTTAAGGACCACATAGAAATTCCTTAAGAATCATATACATATACCAAAGATCAAGTAAATGTCTCAAAAGACATCATACATGCTCCAAAGAATACATATACGTCCCAAAGAACCACGTAGAATTTGTCCCGAAGGACCGCGTAGACCCTCTACTCTTGGCATGCCAACTATACCTATAGTTCTCATCTACATAACATGGGCTTTTACATTTCACGTAGTTTATATCGCGTAGACGTGTAACTTCTTACCTTTATCACATAGCTCATATCATCTTTTCATGTAATCATATAAATCAGGTAAAACAATGCATATAACACACATAACATATGATCATAGTAATGTACACTTAGAAGTCATATTATTATTCATGTATCAAGATATAAAATCTAGACTTATCACAAGTCTAGACCTGAATGTATTTCTATAATCATGCTATGCATATGCACTCACCTAAATCTCTTTGCCTTTCTCTCGATCGATCTTACTTGTCCCTTGTTCCGGAACTCGTTTAGGCTCGATATCTACATGAACATAATTTTCGAAACAGTTATCAAAATCCTAAACCTTGCAATTAACCTCTAACAACTTAAACAAATTTAATAAACCAATTTCAATTTTTCCTTTAGGGGGAATCGATTCCCCCCCAAGGGTATCGGTTCCCTCTGCAAAATCTGTAAATTTTACTATTCAAGCCCGAAAATCATCAACCCTTCACTAAATTTTCTCATACAAAGTTCCTTTCATACTACCAAACTTAACTACAACCATTTTAACTAACTTCTATCATTTCAACAATTTATTATTTCCAATATTTCATTCAAATTCTTAAAACTAAGAATCATACCCAAATTTCAAACATGTTATTAATCAATTCTAACACTCTATATTCCTTAATTAACCTCTTGACAAGTCAAAAATCTTATTCAAACCTCAAAAACTCATCCATATCAAAATTTCATCTAAAAACCCATTTTTCAAATCTATCTCTAAAACATTTATCTTGTTGTTTTAATGTCATATAAGCTTTCCTTTAGCTTATATAACATCCAAACTTCAATTTCCAAGCTAAAAATCAAAGAAACGACCAAGGTTTAGATTCTTACCTTAAGCTTGGGTCTTCACGTTTAGAAGAAGATGAAGAAGATAAGTTTCTTATCTCTTCAATTCATCCACATGGGTATTATAATACCCACAATTTATTATTTTATTCTTTTATTTGTTCAATGACCCTTTTACCCTTTTACTTTCATTTACTTATTAATTCATCCTACACCAACATCTTTTAATTAATTCCTTCACTTTTCGATTTATTTAATTTGATAACTGAATTTTTAAAATCTTACACTTAAATCACTAACTCGGTATTGAGGATGTTACATTATAACCATGAATCAAGCTTGAAAATGAATCTACAACCTCAAAAACATCAAGATTCATCATCAATTTCATGATCCCTATCATGAACATAAACCCTTAGATTTGAGATCTTTGAAATCCAGCAAGATTAGAAAGAAATATTGGTACCTAATGATAGCGTTTTTTGCGTAGATCATTTTCCTATTTCAAAGCATAACTCCAATTCCAAAGGAATTGACTCAAAAATTGAAAATAAATTTTTTTTTACCTTGGAAGCTATCCCACGTCCAAGCTGCTAAAATGAAGAAATATCCTTGATAATTCTTCATCTTTCTTTATCATATAATGAATTTAAAATTCATTTTACCAATTTACCCTTAATATAACTTCATAATTACCATAAAACCAAGATACTTATCCTTATCATTATTCAAATCATATCATCTCAGTATTATCATCTCAGTATTATCATCTTCCAATAGTCGAAGATGAACAAAATAATTTTCCACTTTATCGTTTTGCCCTTGTAATTTCCAAAAATTACAATTCAGTCATCGTAATCCAACAATTCAAATAAAACATGGAATTAAACCATTAAATATTATTTTCCAACATTTTAAAAATGTGAAAATAATATTTTTATTTTCTTTTTTTCGTGACCCATTTATAATTTTTTAAAAATTATATTTTGGTCCCTAAACTTTCAAAGTTTATACTTTGGTCACCAAACTTTAACAAATTTATAATTTGGACACTAAATAAATCCATTTATGGAATAAAATTATTTTTGGGAAAATTACCACTTAATTCCTTAAACTTTTCCCAGTTTTCTAATTTGACCATCAAACTTTTAAAATTTTCATTTTGGTCATTATCTAAATTTTTGGGGTATTACAAAGTCAACTTTTTGAAAAGCCCTATTTTATATTTTTTGGCGTCTTGACTTTGAATCCAAAGTCCGTTTTTCCAAATTTGCACCCGGTAAGGCATTTTTCAGAGATTTACCATTGGATTCAATTTGGTTTCTAAATTAAGTCCAATTTCTAACGTAAATTTGGTTGCTTTGTATCCGAGGGATTATTGGAAGTTGAATTAAAGTTCGAGGGAAATCGAATGGAGTTAAATGGTCGATCGATATGGCATAAAAATCGAGGTAGTACATTACTACCTGTTTCATACTTTATGGAACATGTTAGTATTGATTCTTGCGTGGATAAGTATAATTGGTCACATGTATGTAGTGATTATTTCCTAAACTCGATCTGAATACTATAAAATGTCGGTAATCAGATAGGACTTATATGACTCGCTTAATAAAGTGGAAAATCAATCGGAAATAATAATAATAAGCTCAGTGATTTAATAATGAATAAATTGACTTCAATATCCGTAAATTTTGATTAATTTCTCTTAAGGTTAAATACCGAGAATATTTGGATAATACGTTACCTAAAATAACCCTAAGGGGTAAAATTACAAAAAATGCTCTTGTACTGAAAAAGGACCAAGACTTTTCCTAGTGGTGAAATTAACCTCCAGTGAGCAAATGAGCAAAATAATCTAAACTTTAATGGAACTGGAATACTTTCAAGCCTAAGTTACCCGAAGTAATGCCATTGACGGAATTGAATGAAATTATGATAATACCCTTAAAGAGTAAAAAAACAATATGTATGACTATGATAATGGGGACGACCTGAGAGCTCGTATCTTGATTCACTTGAACCTTGGAATCATTTATTTAAATTCCGGATCTATAATGAAATTATAGAAATGCTCTAAAGTGAAAATTAACCAAAATGCCCCTAAAGTGTAAAATGACCTAAAGTATTTCCAAGACCTAGAATGACTAATGACCTCAAGCTCCAAAATGAATAAATCAAACTCGAATACCAATATGACTATATTATTTGACCAAGTTAAATGGAATGGAAGTACTGTATGTATTCAAATTTGCGAAAATGATTGAATTACTCAGGAAACTACTAAGCGATCAGGATAGCTTTAAATACTAATTGAATTAAGTACCCCGATGACCTTGAATTAAGTGAATAACTTGGATAAGTCTGGAAACACTGCCGATCTTGCATGGTGTATTGTCCCTATAGGTTATAAACAACGAATTATAGTACGTTGACAATTCCTGATATTGTTGCAATGTAGAAATGAGATAAAGACCATTGGAATATTTGTTCATCTCTTTAAGATAGATTCAGCGTTGATTTTGAAGGTGATCTATGAACAAGAATTTTTGGGTACTAAAGAGTGAATAACCTAGAAGAGTAATGAATGGACAATCGACATACATTAGTTCTAGGAGTTGTTCAGCTTGAGTTATTTTGATATTCCGATAAATCGACACAGATTGTAATATCCTTAACCTTCATTTCTCCCTTATTAGCTCAAATCACTCCGGTCATAACATATCATACAAGTAACTCAGATGCAAAAGATTCGGAATACCCTATTTGATTCAATTGGACTTAAAATCATGAATATCTCTGATTGTTGAGTAATTGAATTACTCATGTCATACTTGAAATATTAAGTAACTCTGATACAAAAAGATTATGAATACCTTCCTGATCACCAATTAGCTCTTAAGAATATCTGGATCCTCTAGTGTGTTCCACATGTACTACATGACTGTTTTATATGTTTTGAAATGAGTTTTAACGAAATTATTGATTTACTGGTCATGTCAACATGGTATGTGTTCTCCGATTTCTATTTTCACCGAGAAATATAAATTGTTCCTGATTTATGGAATCATGGAATTTACTGAGTTATGAACTATTATTTCCTGTTTCATTAGTTATTAATTGAATTGTTTTATTGGGACATTATATGGGTAGACTGGAGTATGGAGGTATAGCTCTGATCAAGCTGGTAAATCCTTACAAACATAAGGTGATCCTTTGGAAGGCTCTCAAGCCCCATGGCACTCCCTTGGGTTAATCATGGAACTACTTATGGTGTACAGGTGGAGATCAGTTATACGATTTATTTCATTATCACGGTTATGACATATTACTAGATCACGATCCAAATATTACGATTTACAACTAAAACTGATTTCTACTAGATTTTTATATGGGTAGGATTATGGAGTATGGAGGTACAACTCTGATCTAGCTGGTAAATCCTTACGGACCTACGGATACCCTTGGGTAGGCCTATAGGCCTCAAGGCATTTCCTTAGGTTAGCTTCCTCTGCTGTGTGCTTAGGGTAAGCCCTTACGGATGCAGTTCTGGGTAACTGTATAATGGTGTTTGGTTTGAGGGTTCTACTATGGTTTTGAAAATATATTGTAAACAATTATTATTTTAAAAGATTTATATCTTTTCACTGGTTTTGGTTGGAACACACTAGACATCCTATTCGATCTACTGAAAAATTAATACTATGAATGTTTCCTATGAACTGAGATCTTCATGGATTCTACTCGATGAACTACCAGTGGAACCCCACCTTATCCAAAAAACTTGTATACATCTGATTCAATAAGGAAATTTTATTGTTCTACATTTATCTGTATGTCCGTAGCATCAATAGGTAGTTCTGTATTACTGAGTTTCCCAAAGCTCACTCTATTATTCACCATTTCAGGTTAAAAGAATCGAACCAATGCAGCTTCCCACATCAGTAAGGGAGTTCCACCGGCTTTGCTTGCGGAGTACGGTGTATGTGATTAGGGGGCATGTAGGTTGTAATTTGTTTTACATATGAGTATGAAATTTGTTTACTTCTGAATACTGTAAATTTTACTTTTGTATTTATAAATGATTTTATGATTTTACATATTTTAACAAAAAATTAATTTTCTGAGATTTTCTTCGGTGGGTCGCTCCGATAGCCCTATCGTGACACCCCGAATCAGATCAGTCTACCCGCATCAGTCTGAGGGGGTTACAGATATAATCAGAATTGTGTAGCGATACAAACTGTTAGATAGCTTAGTTCTCTCACCACTCTTTTATCACTTCGTAAAGTGGCTTGTTCGATAGAAACAAGGAGTTTTATAAAGGTAATTGGGTTATTTTAATGTTGGCCATTATTATTAAGGAATATTTAGTTTTCTTTGTATCTTTGGGTTTTGTATGAGTTTTTTTTTTGGCGTTTTTATTTTTTTTATGTTTTAGTGTGTTATAATTCTGATTTATTTCATTATTTTTATTAATAAAATCCAGTTGTGATTGTTAAAAAAAACTTATGCCTAATTTGATCATTATTATTTTTTTGATTGACTCAACTTTTTTCTCTTTAGATTCAAATATATTAGACAAGTTTGCAATAACATCTGAAGTTAAAAAATTATAATATAATATTATTTATTTTTAAAGTGGTGTTAACATTATTTTATGGCTTAATATAAAAAAATTGTCTAAATTATAATGTTTTTTTAAAGTGGTGTCTAAATTTTTTTCTGATCAATCAAAGTGTCTAACGTTACAAACGTTACCATCTTAAATGCCCTAATCGTAATGACCGTTAAAAAACTTCATTAAGTTACACATGTAATGTTTTGGTAATTTTAAGAATTTTATTTAAAAAAAACTTAAAAATATTATTATATTAATAAAACCTTTTTTTCAAATCTCCTAAAACTTTGAAAACTCTACTTTCAATCCCTATACCCACTACAGCCACCGCCCTTTGTTGCTGTCATTGTTGTCGACTGAACTTATCCCTGATCGTGCCTCAAGCCGACGACCAACCAACGGAGATTCCTCAATCACGATTTAAATCCACAAATGTAACAGAAAAATTATGACAATCGCGACCCCACAAGAACCGACGACGCGAGAGATGATATGAGTTTCGACGTCCCGAAAAGAAGAAGGCAATTAAGACATCGCTGACGATGTTCGTGGTCGAAAAGAGAGATGGTAAGGTTGGGTTAGGGTTTTAGGGTTGATTTTAGGGATTTGGAGGTTTTTTTTATAATTTTAAAATTTTTGGATTTTTTTAATATAACAATATTTTTAAGCTTTTTAAAATAAAATTTCAAAAACTACCATAACGTGACGCGAGTCACTTAACATAGTTTTTAATGATTGTTACAGTCGGGGCACCTAAAGTAGTAAAGTTTGTAACGTTAAACACCTAAATTAACCAAAAAAATTAAACATCACTTTAAGAAAAATGATATAATTGGAGGTTTTTTTTGTATTAAGCCTTATTTTAATAAAATACTCATTTTATTTTTCTTACTAAAATTTATATATTTTCTTAAATTATAGATTTCAATTGATATCCCAATTCACTATGTGGTTCGGCCCTTGTTTTAACCCTTGTTCACTTTTATACGGAAAATGATATATATAGAAGTATTCGATCAAGTAGAGTCGATTTAAAAAATTTTGAGTTACCCTTGATCGTGCCTCAAGCCGACGACCAACCAACGAATATTCCTCAATCGCGATTTAAATCCACAAATGTAATAGAAAAATCACGATAATCGCGACCCCATAAGACCCGACGACGTGAGAGATGATATGAGTGTCGATGTCCCAAAAAGGAGAAGGTAATTGAGACGTTGCTGACGATGGTCGTGGTCAGAAAGAGAGATGGTAAGTTGGGTTAGGGTTCTAGGGTTGGGTTAGGGGTTCTAGGGTTGGGTTAGGGGTTCTAGGATTGATTTTAGGGATTGGAGGGTTTTTTTATAATTTTAAAAACAATTTCGATTTTTTAATATAACAATATTTTAAAGCTTTTTAAAATAAAATTTCTAAAACTACCATAACGTGACGCGAGTCACTTAACATAGTTTTTAATGATCGTTACAGTCGGGACACCTAAAGTGATAAAATTTGTAACATTAAACACCTAAATTAATTGAAAAAAATTAAACATCACTTTAAAAAATGATATAATTAGAGGGTTTTTTTGTATTAAGCCGTATTTTAATAAAATACTCATTTTATTTTTCTTACTCAAATATATATATTTTCTTAAATTATAGATTTCAATTGATATCCCAATTCACTATGTGGTTCGGCCCTTGTTTTAACCCTTGTTCACTTTTATACGAAAAATGATATATATAGAATTATTCGATCAAGTAGAGTCGATTTAAAAAATTTTGAGTTATTTGAATTGACGAGTCTAATTTTATAACTTGAACTTAATTTAAAATTTTCTCAAGTCATGTTGAATCCCTGTCGAAATTTAATTGTAAATATTTATAATATTATCGTACTATTTAATTGTAATTTGAACGATTTTCTTTAACAATATATAATACATATTTATTTTTTTTCATATTATTTTCAAATGTGATATCCATATATTATACAAAATCGAAGGATTCAGCTTAAACTTAAAACCTAACCAACTAGTTACTAAAAATTTCGAGTTTAACACGACTCAAATTTAAAACTTTTCGAGTCAAATTTATGAATTTACAACTCGAAATCAATTTAAGTTAAGTCTTTTGAATCAAGTCAAGTTAAAAAATTAGATTTATCGAATTGAGTTATGTTAATCCCTATATAAAAGTCTGAAATTAACACTTAAAATGGATCGAAAGAATTGACGGAACAATAGTCCTTGACGAAAAATTCAAACCCCATCCGTTTCCACTGTTAAAGCTCAATCTCAGTGTACCAAATAGGGTTTCAAAGTATAGGCCTATAGCCATATAGGGACAGAGACCTGCTGGTTTTTTTCCCATGTGGCCCATTTTAATGAGACATCGGCCATGTGTGAAAAGAGATGATGGGGTGTTTGAATTGCTTAGTATAGTGTCGGAGAAGAATTTAAGGTCAAGAATGCCTAATATGCCAAACTTGGCATGCCATACCTTCGAATTTTGGGCCAGACCTAGAAGATATTAACATGATCTCGACACTTGTTATGATGACAATAATATTTAGGATGTAACGATCCGAATTTCATAGCCAAAGTTTATGCATTGACCTGGACTCTATGATGGGTCAAATTGAGGTTTCAAATTGAATCATTGGATCAAGGTTGGGCTTGATTCGATTGTTATTTGGGCCCAAAACAAGTTAAAAATGAATTTATTTGAATGGGACAATAAAGGGAAAATCTGTAACCTCCAATATTCAGTCGGAGTGATTTGACCCGAATATTAAGTATTGTATTAGCCATCGAACATTAAGCCAAACTTGGCTTGATTCGATTGTTATTTGGCCCAAAACAAAGCTAAAAATGAATTTTTTGAACGGGATAATAAATGGAAGATCTGTAACTCCCAATACCCAATCGGAGTGATCTGACCCGAATATTAAGTATCACATTAGCCATCGAAATGGCCCGAGATATAACACTACTTTTTTCTTTCATTCGAACATGCTTGCAACCAATAGACATACATCATATAACAAACATAGAAAGTTGACGTCAAAAAATAGTATATTGATTGCAAGAATGTTCATACAAATTCCATGGAAGCCAGTGTACAATATAGGGGTGTTTTTGTCTTTTCACATTAACATATGAAACATGCTCGGAACTCAAATTAAATTTATCGAATTGAATTTGAGGTCTTGTTAACACAACATACAAAATTTCAGAACATTTGGACATCGATCAAGCCATCACGAATCTAAAATCCAACAATAGGAAATGAGCTATTCTTATTTTAATCTATGCATTAATACAAAGAAATTGAAATTCAAGTCCAAAACCAAACTAAAAATCCAAAATTTAATGTCTATATCTCATTATGTAGGCAAAATACATTTTACCATTATCTGAGGTCACTAGAACATTATTTATCAAATTAAAATGTTTGAAATTACTTTACTTGGTCGTCCTTCGCTTTTAGGTGTCTCTAAGACCCGAAAACATGATAAACGAGTGTAAATTTTAAAAATTACACTCGTAGAGTATGCATGAAATCTTATGACATGTCATACTATATCTAAAGTTTCCAAGAGAATTCAATAGTCCATAGATCCAAATTTATCAAATAACAAAATTGATTTAAGATGCACAAAAAATCACTATTGAAAATCAAGTGTAATTCATGTATCATTTTTCATTTAAATTATGTAACAAGTAGACACCTTTAAGCATAATTTTAAAAATTGAACTTGATCACACAAGCTCGAAGCGTAATTTAAAAAATTGAATCACATGCTTTGACTAACTATTCGTATGTGGATGATAAGCCATACTGAAATTTAACTTTGACCTTAAAGTCAAATGCAAAATTTTTCATAATCTTGAAGTAAAACGTAGATCCCTATCCAAAATAGCAGAGAGTGGAACATCGTGCAATCACAATCTTGGCAATGTACAAGTCCATTAACTTCTGCAAGGAGAAATTAGTATGCTTGGGAAGAAAATGCACACATTGGTGAATCTACCCATGATTACCCAATTGAAATTCTTTTTTGACGGAGATAAAGGAAAACCCGAAACAAGGTCCATTATGATCATTTCACACCTCCATTCTAGAATCTTAATTGGTTGTAATAATCCTAATGGAATTTGATGTTCGACCTTTATCTTCTAGCACACGAGACACCTTGAAACAAACTCAACCACATTCTTCTTCATTCCCAACCACAAATACATCTCTCGAAGATCCTTATACATCTTAACACTACCAAGGTGCATAGTAAAAGAGCTACTATGCCCTTCGGTAAGAATTTCATGTCCTCATCGCAATCTTCCCTAGTTTATAAGAAAAAATCAATTTAGTCCCAATTCCGTTCATTTGTTTTCTTGTAAATTCGGCCTATGATTTTATTTAAATTTAATTTAGTCCATAATTTCTATATTACTTTTATTTATTACATTCTACTCTTTGATTTTCCATTGTATATATTTTGATCCCTACAACTTAATTTGATTTTTTCCTTGATTTAATTTTTCATTTAATCCATATTAATATTATATACTATATTTAATACATGTATTATATTTTTATTATTTTTACTATATTTTTTATACTATATATATATATTCATTTAATATTAAATATTTTTTTTTTCCTTATGTATTATTATATTGAGTTAATTACGTCATGTGTCCCCCAAAATATAACCCTTATTTAAATTGGTCCTTAAACTTTTGAATATTTCAATTGCATCCCCAAACTATGAATTCCATTATAAATTAGTCCTTAAAATTTTGAATATTCTAATTTCATCCCTACACTATGACCTCTTTCTATATTGGCCCCAAACTTTTGAATATTCCAATTTAATCCCCAAATTCATCCAAGTGTAATTAGTTTCAACCACAATTTAACCAAAATTTGGTTTTTTTTTTCAAACATATAATAATGTAACTTGACATAACTATTTTACTGACAAGGATGTGATTAGTGTATATGTACAGTTTGGGATGAATTTGGAATGTTCAAAAAGTTTGGGGACCAATTTAGAATTAAGGTCATAGTTTAAGGATGAAATTAAAATATTCAAAAGTTTGAGGATTAGTTTAGAATAATTGTCATAATTTAGAGATGAAGTCAGAATATTTAAAAGTTTAGGGCTAATTTAAAATGAAGATCATACTTTAAGGACACATTATGCAATTAACTCTATTATATTAGTTGGTTTATTAAAATCAAGGCAATATCTTTTTGTAAGGGGAATCTATAAAATTGCCTCCTAGATTGTTGAAGCACATTTCTAATATTGTTCGAGCAAATATGTATCCTTCTAACTCACTCTTTTTTTTACAAGTATTTCCGTTGCATTTATTTTTAATTGAATATTAGATTTTATAAAATACTTAAGGCAATGTTGTTTTAGTTCGAAAATTAATGAGATAATATCCCAAATAGAGATATGACAATCTTTGTTAATTTTTCGGGATAAAGGACATCTTTTTAAGAAAAGATTCAAGTGAGCAACATCTTTTTCTAGAGACAAATAACTTTTTAGTGTCAACTCAATTAAAAACCAGAAATCAATCAATGATCATATCTTAAATTTACATTTAAATTTGCAAAATTCAATATTTAGACACATAAAATTAAGTAGGTAGTCATCTCAGGCGTTGTGAAAGTGATCACCATTCTCCACATGTAATTGACTCCCAACATGATTTAATGAATCTCTAATCAAACGAGATCGTAATATTGTCTTTAAAAGAGACTTTCAAACTTTTCTTTTAAAAGCGATTTATAGATTTTCAACCTTTTAATCTAAAAAAGATCAATGATAACTCCAAATTTTATAAAACAAAAAAGTTTCTAAAAAATTCTCAAAATAATCAAGATTCGGATCCTAAAACTTAATGATCATTCAGATAATAAAATATAAAAGTTGTAAATATTAAATAAAATTATTTGAAAATGTTAAAAGAATAAGATAACAAACATTTATTGGGTCAAAATTTTCTCCTTTCATCTTATTTTCATCAATAAAAAATCATCATCATCATCTTCATGATTATCTTAGAATTTATCATCTCCTTCAACCATCATTATCATCAACTTTAAACCACATTTACCAAACTTCAATTGAATCCTAAGTCCTAATCTATCACTATTATCTTCTAAACTTTGACTAAATCCACATAAATAGAATAATGATTCAGTCCACCCCGTGGATGGAACATGCAATTATTAATAGGGATGCGCATTTTTAGATATCAATATTATTTGATCCGAAATTTTGGATATCTAAAAATTTGTATCACTAAAATTTTAGATATCGAAAATTCTTTGGATATATTTTGTATCACTATTAATTCAAATATTATTCTTTGAATTGGACAATGTTATTGTAATTCGATCCAAAATTTTTGATATCCAAAATTCTTTGGGTTGTTTACGAAGTTAATGATTTTTAAAGAATAGTGTTTAGGGATGTGAGAGAAATAAAAAATTGCAAGAAATAAGAACGAAAGTGGCACTATATTTAGGGGGGAAAATAGAATTCTTAATCAGTTAAGGGCAAGGAAAAAAAATGAATTTTGGGATGTGAATATAGAGGGACGAATTTCTAAAATTTTAGGAGGGGGGCGAAAACAGATTATCAAATGAAAAATCAAATGAAAATACAAATAAAAATATATACTAATTTGAAATTTCAGGGAATGCGACTGCCTCACTTGTTTATATGATTTGTTTTGATTCATCTTCATCTAGATTGCAATAAAAGAATTGATCCACTTTGATCTAATTTTAATAGAAAATAATTTATAAAATTTAACTAAAATAAAATTCGACTTATTCAGTTTACACCTCAAACATTTAAATTACTGCATGAAATCAAATATATTCATCGTAATAATTTTTTTAATAAAAAAGATAGTACATTTACAAGACGAATGTCAAGATTTGAATTCATGAAGACGAAATAATATATATATATATATATATATCCTTAAAATATGATAAAACAAGTGCAACATTTTTCCTTTCCATCAAATAATTAAGCGAAGGATAAATTTAAAGGCTAAAACAATCAAGGACACAATAAAAGTAAAGCATCATACATGACTTAAATTAAAACAAGAATTGACGAGACTTGGAGATCAAGCAAGAGTAGCAGTGCATGCTAATCATCATCATTGACGAGACTTGGAGATCAAGCAAGAGTAGCAGTGCATGCTAATCATCATCATTGACGAGACTTGGAGATCAAGCAAGAGTAGCAGTGCATGCTAATCATCATCATTGACGAGACTTGGAGATCAAGCAAAGTAGCTTCCTCAAGTTTTGCAATCAAATTTGGCTTAACACTGTTCGGATCAATGTCAACCGTTGATTGTATCCTAGATTAGTCACTTCTGCTTGATTAACAGAGTTTTCCAGTTGTTCTTTGTAAAAGTCCCAATTAATTTTGCTGTCAGTAGTAATATCAGTATAGACCTGCAGTTGAAAGGAAATTGATTTATGTGAAACTTTGTAAAATTGTTTCATTTGCGTGTTAGTATCAAATTAATGCAAAAGAATAAGAAAAATTGTGAATTGATGCATACCTTATTATCTTCATTTGCCACATTCCTCCAGACAACAACCAACTTAATGTTTTCCTTGATGAGCCAAGTGCTGAAAATCGTGTCTGCGGCGACGGAACATCTAGCTGCTGCTTTCCGGATCCATGCCAATCAATCTGATCATACATGCTGACTTGATCGGTTTGATTGTTAAAATACACCTCTGTAGATATTGCAAGACCCACTTTACCACTTGGAGCATCCGTCGTCGCAGGATCAAACTCTAGTTTCGCACTCAACGTTGGTTTAACACTGCTCATATCAATCTCAACAGTTGACTTGTATCCTAGATTTGTCAAATTGGTTGACAAAGGCTTTTAGTAGTTCTTTGAAGTAGTCCCAATCAGTGTCTGCAATGACGGAACACTTGACGGGTGCTTTCCGGATCCATACCAATCTCTTTTGTGATACGTGAAGAAATCATGGCTGGTTTGATTGCTAAGATACACCTCTGTAGATATTGCAGGACCAACCTTACTACTTAAGCAAGAATTATCCCAGATCTTCCCCAATGTTGCCTTCAAGTTGGCTTAACGCTGTTGGGATCAATCTCAACAATTGACCTGAATCCTAAATTAGTCACTTCTACATGGTTGACAGAGTTTTCCAGTTGTTCTTTGTAAAATCCAAATTAATAGTTCTGCTAGTAGTAACTCAGTATAGACCTGCAGTTGAAACTATTTATGTGAAATTGCTGAAAACATCTTATCTGCAACGATGGAATGAACAATTAATATAAAGAAATTCGGATTTCATGGTGGAAACAACACTTACATTCGCCACTGAATCCATCCAAATTTAATTGATGAATACCTTATTGTCTTCATTTGCAGTATTCCTCCAGGCAACAACCCGCTTAATTTTGTTTGATGAGAAACACAGCTATACCTTCCGAGTTTCCAACATTGGTATCAGCAAGTGCTGGAAATGTCTTGTATGCAACTCTGGAATTTCTAGCGTCTGAATTTCAGATCCATACCAATTATTTTTTCAAACGTGATTAAGAACTCATCGGTTCGATTGGTAAGATACACCTCTGTAGATATTGCAGAACCCACCTTGCTTGGAGCACTCATCGTCTTTGTTTGATAGTTTTGAAGTAGCTTATGCTATTGGTTTGGTTGTGTGATTGTTTGAGTTACTACACACATTATATTACCAGTTTGCAGCCCACAGATGACAAAAGTCGAGCCCCATAACATCGTCATGTGTGATTTTGTTTCTATTATGGAGTCGGCGTAACTATACTGCAAGACTAAATTTTTATATTACCATTCACATGTATTATCACATGTTGGCTTTACATATGTGGTTGTTGTAACCAATGTGCTCTTTTTTACATTATGAAAGGTTGTAAATATTTCAATATTAATTTAAATTGATGCGTGTCGTATAAACTTGTATCTTATTAATGTGGGATACAAACAACTCCTTTCATTACATTATTTTTACCAACAAAACCTTCTCATTTTAAATGCTTTGGATATACTTACATAGAGTATGATTTCTTTTTTAAGGAATTAGTGATTAGAGATGTGAGTGAAGATAAAAAAAATTCATAAAATTAAGGGAAAAAATGAACAGGCTCCCTCGCTCATAAAGGATAGTGAAAACAAATTCTATACAAGGCATCCACCATATTATTTTTTGAACTAGGGTCCTTACTATAATACCAAGGGAAGAGGCCAAAATTGTCATGCGACTTCATTTTTTTTGGGTATGCATCTTCAGCTTTGTAGAGAAAAAAAACTTTTTTTGTTGGTAATGATGATGTGTAACAATCTTGGAGTCTTTTAAATTTACTGTAGCAAACACCCTAATCGGACAAATAATTGGTAAGGTGGATTATTTGAAGAATTTTTTTAAACACAATATTAGAGCCATTTTCTCATTATATATTAGAAAAAAAATTCTTTATTCAGTTTTAGGACGAGGACAAAAGGAAATGATGTTTTTGGATGTGAATATATAATAATTTTTCTCCCTTTTATGGTTTGTTTTTTATTCTTCATGATCTAGATTTTTATAAAACAAATCGACCTGCTTTGATGTAGATTTTAATAGTAAAAAAATTAATCCACTCTAATCTAGACTTCAATTAAAAAAAATTAATCCACTCTAAACTTGACATCAATAAAAAAATACCTACTCTAATCTTTAAATACCATAACGAAAACTTAGTGTTGCGATCTAATAACGTAATTTCATATTTTATTAACATTACTAAACCCGAAAACTTCATATCAATTTTTTATAATAAAACGATGATAATGACAAAACAAGAAGAAGAAAATATCGCAAACAAAACAAGAAAATAAAGAAAACCAATATTTACATGAAAAATCCTTCAAGGAAAAATCATATGCAGAAGAAAAGAATTTTCAATAATATGAGAGGGAGAAGAATACATAAGGATTTAGAGAAATAAAACTTTTCTACTAACCATAACCCTAGTATCTATTTATAGGAAAAATAATTGATTACAAAGAAAACTTATAAAGTTGAAATCTACTCAAAGTACGTTTTCTACATAAAAAGGAAATAAACTTTCTAATTTTAATCAAACTAAGTTTCTTACTTTTTCCAATTATCTTTTAAATAATTTGAACCACATTAAATTCGAATCGAATTCTAACAATAAGAAAAAAAATATTTCTTAACCAGTTTAAGGGCAATGATAAGTAGAAATGATGTTTTAGGATCATGGTTGGATGATTTATAGATGGTTCGGGATGATTTATAGATGGTTCGTAAAACTTACTAAGCTAGAAAACTTATGAAAATTTATTTCTTTTTCTTATGATATCATGCCCTTTTCTTCGAGATTGTGACTCATCTATTGATAAATGACTCCACCATCTTTGAAGTTCTACCACTTTGAGTACGATTCTCTCCATTTTTAGGTTTTAATTTTGGCTCTCTCTTCTTCATATCTCGCCATCACAAACATTCTTCTTTCTATAAAAGATTAGTAAAAATCATGCATCTATGCATAAAATCACCAATGCAGTGATCTTAAATGTATATATTACCATGTAATGTATCTATTTTATGAAAAATAATGTTCTCATAGATGCATAAATGTTAATCATCAATCTTTTTTTTCTTCGAAATAAAAATTTTAATCTTCCTTTGTTGATCGCTTTCTTCAAGTTCTATCTGATACTGGTCTAGCCATTTGTCAATTTAAATTTGTATTTTTTTAAAAATAATATTTTTATCTCATGTACCATCATGTCCTTTTTATCTTATGGTTTTGTATGTTCATTATAAAACCTCATGAAAAGTGTTTTCTCTCATGCCAAATACATATTTTGGGTTCTTACCACAAAAAGAGAAATGGTATTTGTTACAATATCATAACGATATTTATCGACAAACAAATAAACTCGATCGAAAAAAAAAGAACACCAAGATTTACATGGAAAACCCAAAAGAGAAAAACCATGGGCAGAGGAGAAGAATTTTCACTAATATGACGGAAGAAAATACAAGAGAATTTTGGTGAAAGAAAAACTTAATCTCTAACCCTTACCCTTAATATCTATTTATAGGGATATATACTTGATTACAAAGAAAAACTAAATACATTACAAATCTACTTTAATAAAGTTCTCTACTTTTAATTAAACTAGGTTTTCTACTTTCCCAAATTTATATATTAATTAATTTGTGTCACTTTGAATTCGGGACAAACTCTAACAAATCTTCACTTTGACACAAATTCTGAAAGTGCAAAGATTTCAAGACAAAACACTAGAATTCGATGTGACACCCAAAATCAACAAAAAAATAATTATTCACTTCAACGAACAAGTTCTCTACCTCTTTCACAACACCCCACAAAGGGGTAATCTTCAATAATGGACACAGATCGAATCCAAGCTTTTCTAGGCTTGGATTTAGTCTTCATATCGACATGGTTATCATAAGTGCCAACTTTTCTCACAAATGTATCACCACAAGCAATATCATGCACAACACAATCTCGGTCATCAATGATAGTTCTATCTTCAAATTCCTTATGTTCACGGAATGGAAGTATTTTCTACTTTACATAACCATTCTGCCAATGGTTATTTTGTTCAACAAAAACTCTTATTTTGTTTAATTTTGTCAATACGTTTTTATGAGTAACAACATTATTTGACATGGAGGATAAAACACCAACTCCATTATCTAAAACTATTGAACCCTGTAGAACATAAAATTTGACAGTCTTTCTCTACCCTTTCATCACAATAAGAAAGCCTTTGCAAATTTTCATATCTCTACCTTCATTGGAGAATTTGTATCCTTTTGAATATATGGTACCTAACAAAATTAGATTTATACCCAAATCTGGAACATGACTCACATTACCAAGAGTTTGAATAATCCCATCGAACATCTTAATCTTGATTGTGGCAATATCTACGACTTTACAAGAGACATTATTTCCTAAAAATATATCACCTGTATATACAAATTTATGGTCTTAAACCAGTTACGATTAGGACTCATATGAAAACTACTACCAGAGTCAGGTATCCACTCATCACTTGTTATAAAGTTATCGTCAGCCGCAAATATGAGTTCTCTATCATTGTAATCCTCTTCTACATTGACCTCACTAGATTTTCCAGAGTTATGTTATTCAACTTCTCTTTTGATTTTATTATGTAACTTGTAATACTCCGATTTAATATGACATTCCTTTTTACATAACTGACAAGTTTTACTATGATTGGAAGATTATTATCTACCCCTTCTAATATTATCAGAAGAACGCTTGCATTTTCTTACACAGTTTGAGCAAGTCGATTCATCACTTGTTATAAAGTTATCGCCAGCCGCAAATATGAGTTCTCTATCATTGTAATCCTTTGCTACATCAACCTCACTAGATTTTCCAGAGTTATGTTATTCAACTTCTCTTTTGATTTTATTCTGTAACTTGTAATACTCCGATTTAATATGACATTCCTTTTTACATAACTGACAAGTTTTACCACGATTGGAAGATTTTTATCTACCCCTTCTAATATTATTAGAAGAACCCTTGCATTTTCTTACACAGTTTAAGCTAGTTGATTCATGCAGCACAAGACCCTCTGCTTGGGGCTTAGAACCTGATACACGGTGTTTCATCTTGTCAAACGAGTGCAATCCATTGTACACTTCTTCAAGAGTGAGTGTTTTGCAACTGTAAAAGATTGTATCTCTAAAAGATGAGTAGGATGAAAGCAGCATATGAGGATCAGTCCTAAGTCTTATTTGTTATACTTCACTTCTAAAGTCTCTAGATTAGATAAATTTTCCTTAAATGTGGCCAGGTGCTCTTCAAGAGATGAACTTTTTACCCACTTAAGTGAATAAATATGTTGCTCTAATTGCAATTGGTTGGTCAATGATTTCTGCATGCAAAGTTACTCCAATTTCGCCCACAAATAAGCAACCATTTTTTCTTTCATCACATCCTGCAAGATTTGATTTGATAAGTGTAAATGAATCTGAGAAAGGGTTTTACGATCCTTATGTTTTCCCTTATTCGTCCATTGTGTTATCGGCTTCTCATCAAATTCTTCTATTGTATCGTCAAGATCCAACTGAACAAGACGATCTCGAGTCTTCACCTTCCATAAGAGAACCTAGTATTTCGATCCAACAATGGAATATCATACTTCATTGTTGCCATAATCTTGAACCCAAAGCTCTTATACAAATTTTTATAATATCAGAACGATGATTATGAAAAATAAATAAACATAATCGAAAAATAAAAAAATAAACACCAAGATTTACGTGAAAACTCCGAAAGGAAAAAACTACAGCTAGAGGAGAAGAATTTTTACTAATATGAAGGAAGAAAATACAAGAGGATTTTGGTAAAAGAAAAACTTAATCTCTAACCCTTACCCTTAGTATCTATTTATAGGGATAAATACTTGATTACAAAGGAAAACTAAAAAAATTACAAATCTAATTTAATAAAGTTGTAACCCCCTCAAACCGATACAATTTATCCGATCCGATCTGGGGTGTCACATTAGGGCCACCGGAGCGACCCACCGGAAAAATAGCGAAAAATTAAACTTTTTGTTAAACGATTAAAATCATAAAATAATTTATAAATACAAAAGTAAAATTTATCAATATTCAGAAATAAAACAAATATCTGACTCGGATTTAAAAACAAAATACTAGCTACATGCCCCCTAATCACATGCACCATTCTCCACAAGTAACGCCATAGGAACTGTCTTGTTGAAGTCGATAATTGCACAGGTACAATTCTTTTAACATGAAAAGGTGAGTGACAAGGTGAGCTTTGGGAAGCTTAGTAATACAGAACTACCTATTGATGTTACAGGATATGAGGATAAATGAAAAGCCATAATATTTCCTTATTTAAACAGACATATACATGTTTTTCAAGATAAGCTGAGGTTCCATGGTAACTCATCGATTAGAAGCTATGAAGATCTCATTTCATAGGAAGCATTCATAGTATTAAGTTTTCAGAAGATCAAATAGGATGTCTAGTGTGTTCCAACCAAAACCAGTGAAAATATATAAATCTTTTTAAAATAGTAATTGTTTACAACATATTTTCAAAACCATAGTAGAAACCTCCAACCGAACACTGTTATGCAATTCCCTAAAACTGCATCCATAAGAGCTTACCCTAAGCACATAGCAAAAGGAGCCAACCTAAGGGAATACCTTGGGGCCTATAGGCCTACCCAAGGGTATTCTTAGGTCCGTAAGGATTTACCAGCTAGATCAGGGTTGTACCTCCATACTTTAGAATCCTACCCATATAAAAATATAGTAAAAATCAGTTTTAACCGTAAACCATAATATATGGATCGTGATCTAGTAATATCTCATAACCGTGATAATGAAATAAACCATATAACTGATCTCCACATGTACACCATAACTAGTTCCATGATTAACCCAAGGGAGTGCCATGGGGCCTGAGAGCCTACCCAAGGGTCACCTTAGGTCCTTAAGGATTTACCAGCTTGATCGGAGTTGTACCTCTATACTTCAGCCTACACAAATAATGTCTCAATAAAACAGTTCAAGTAGTAACTCGTGAAAACAGGAAACCATAGTTTATAACTCAATAAATTCCATCATTCCATAAATCAGGAACAATTCGTATTTTTCAGTGAAAGCCGTAATCAGAGAACACATACCATGTTACCATGGTTCATAAACCAGTAAAGCAATAATTTTAGTAAAACTCATTTAAAACATATAAAACCGTCATGTAGTACATGGGGAACACACTAGATGATCCAAGTATTTTTCAGAGGCACTTAATAGTTATCAGGAATGGAGAACGTGAAACTTATGTAATTTGATCGGATTCCATGAATGATGTCCAATTGAAAGGGATCGATTACTAATGGATATAATCAGACATTTAAACTTAATACTTTAGAATCCCACTATGATTTAGGTGCATCAGAAAGGTGTTCAGAAACCTTTATACATAATAAATTCTAGATTCAGATTTACGGAGAGTGATTCCATTACCCAAACAATCAGGTGTATTCAGGATTTTATATTGAATTATCAGGATTTTAAGTCCAATGAAGCAAATGAGGTATTCAGTATCCTTGCACTAAGTTACTTGTTTTTTCAGATATGACCGGAGTGATTTGAGCTGATACGGGATAAACAAAGATTCAGAACATTTACAATATGTGTCAATCTATCGGATTATCAAAATAACTCGAGCTGAACAACTCCCAGAACTAATGCATGTCGACCGGTCCATTCGTTGCCCTTCCAGTGTATTCACTCTTTAATACCAAAAATTCTTGTCCATTGATCACTTTCAGAATCATAGCTGAATATATCTTAAGGAGGCGAGCAAATATTCCAATAGTCTTTATTCCATTTCCACATTGCAACAATATTAGGAATTATCGACGTACTTTAATTCATGGTTACTAACCCTTAGGGATGATACATTATGTAAGTTCATTAGTGTTTCTAGACTTATCCAAATACTTACTTAATCCTCAGTCATTGAGGTTACGCAGTTCATTTAGTAGTCAAGTCTATCTTGGTCACTTTAAAGTTTTCCAAAGTAATTCGGACGTTTCTGAAATTTGGATACATATGATACTCCCGTTCAATTCAATTTAGTCATATAATAAAGTTATTTTGGTATTCAAAGTTGATTTGCTCATTTCAGAGTTAAGGGTATTAGTTATTCTAGGGTTCAGAGGTACTTTAGGTCATTATACACTTTAGGGGTATTTTAGTCATTTTACACTTCAGGGGTAATTCTATAATTCCAATATAGATCCAGGAGTTAATTAAATGATTATAAGCTCATGTGTATCAAATGTGAGTTCTCAAATCGTCTCCATAATGTAACCATCTATTGTGCTTAACACCTTAAGTGTATCATCGCCATTTCATTCAAATATGTCAGTGGCATACTTTCGATAATTTAGACTTAGATGAATTCTAATTCATTTAACGCTCATGGTATTTTTTCATTTGATCATTTCAGGTTATTATCGAAATTACGAAGTTCGAGGACATTTCAGTAATTACTTTCAAGTTGATCAAATGCAATTTTTCTGATAATTAGTCAAGTTATCCTTTCAGAGTTATGATTCGCCATCTGGAGAAGTCTTGGTCTTTTTCCATTACAAATACATTTTCATAATTTTATCCCATGTTGCTCTTTTCGGTAATTTCATATCCAGTTAATCCCGATATTTAACCTTTTAAAGAAAATTTATCAAACTTCACGGATCTTAACGTCAAATCATTTATTTTTTTTTTGATTGATCTTCCTTTTTCGTAAGCGATTCATATCAGTCATATTTGGTTACCGACTTTTTATAATATTAGGATTGAGTTTAGGAAGTGGTCACTACATACATATGACCGAATTATACACATCCACGCAGAAACCAGTACCAACATGTTCCATAAAGCATGAAACATGTAGTAATGAATTACCTCAATTTTCATGCCATATCGATCAACCATTTAAACTTCATTCGATCGCCCTCGAACTTGAATTCAATGTACAATAATTCATCGGCTACAAAGCAACCAAATTTATGTTAGAAACTAAACTCAATTGAGAAACCATATTGAATTCCGAAGGTAAAACATCAAAAAAATGGCTTATTGAGTGCGAATTTGGTAAAATGAACTTCGGATTCAGACTTAGGATGTCGAAAAATATTAAATAGGGCTTTTAAGAAAATTTAACTTTTTCAGACAAAGTCAACGGTCAATGGGTTGACTCGGTCAAAGTCAACAGTTAACGGTTTGACTCGATCAAAGTTAACGAGTTGACCCGGTCAGTTGACTCAACCGAGTTGATCACTCAGTGGGGGTTGACTCAATCGGGTCAAGCGAGTCGGGTAGGTGTGTCGGGTCGACCCGATTCCAAAAATTTCCTTGGAGCGTGGACAAGCCCTACGCACACTGTCAGTGTGTGGAGGAGCGTGACATCGGTAACGGGGTTGATTTGGCCGGCCAATTACTCCCTGCTCAACTAGACACCTTAATTACTCGAAACCATACCAAAATTCCAACCAAAAGCAAGCCAAAATCACCTAAATTAAAGCTCAAACACTCACCTACATGGCGATAGGTGATGACGCGTCGTCGAAGAGCAAACCTGAGTGGGTTTGTTTCGGAATCCTGAGGGTAAAATGTTGGTGGTAGCGGTGTGGTGAGATCGTCGTCGGATTGGCCAGAACCGACGATGTTTTGCGGAGAAAATAGTGAATTTTGTTGAAACTTTGCATCCAAAATTATGGCGAGCGATGCCGTTATTCAGTTCAAGGGGGCTCGAGTTTTGGTCGACGGTTGGTGGGGAGTTGATTGGTGGCAGTGGCATGCTCCAATGGTGGCCGGACGTTGACGTAATTGGTCGGTAAAGAGGGTCGACAGGGAAGTTAAATTTGGGGTTTAGGGGATAATTTGGGGTTAAACTGATCGGGTATTTTATTTTTCATTGGGTCTAGAAAATGGGCAAATTCTAGGTTTGGTCCCCGAATTCCTACAACTTTCTAAAAATGATTATTTTTTTTCTAAAACTTATAATTTTGACCCCTAAATTGGGGTGTGACAAAAGTTTTCTAATTTTAATCAAACTAGGTTTCCTGGTTTCCCAAATTTATATATTAATTAATGTGTGTCACTTTGAATTCGAGCCAAACTCTAACAATGTTTATTTTTCTAACAATGTTTACTTTTCTTTTGTCTCTAAGGTCATTTTCTCTATCAGAGTAGTTGTTTCGGGTCTTTACTGCAAATTGATAAATATTTTCTCACCTGATTTTATCTTGAATGCGGTATTATTTTTAAGATAGTCTATTATTGTCTTCATCTTTTGTCCTTGATTATCCAAACGATGTGGTTCTTTCTTGTTGCAATGATTCTCATGCTCTTTTATTCATACTTTGTTCAATCATCGTGCTCTTTTGTAGGTATTTTTCTTACTTTTTCAATGCTCCTCATCATTTGAGCACAAAGATTCTTCATTTTTTTAATGGTATTTTCCTCATACCATGTTTTTCAACAATCTTAGGCTCTCAACTTGGGTCATCTGAAGCGCCACCATAGTCATTCCTTTCTCCTTCTTCAGTTTAATAGTTTAATGACAAGGGTTGCTCTTCATGGGATCTATACCAAGATGAACACCTATTTTAGGTCTTCGTCGAGCTTCTTAAACATTATTGTTAACTTCGAATATACAAATGTCTTCTTATTTGCGTCCAACTTTCAATTCTTGCCTTATTTCTTCATTTCAGGTTTTTAAGGTGGAGCAACTCTCATTAGCTTCAATGACCTTCTTTTATTCCTAAGAGATGTTATGCTATTTGAAAATATTTTTTTCTTTTTTCATTTTTTTTAAATTCAAAAAAGTTTGATAAAGAAATTTTGTAAGGGTTTGTATTCCTGATGTATTTGTAATCCAGGTCTCACTCGAGGTACTTGATCATCAATGGGTATTGGATGTACGTTCTTGATGCGATAGTGACCTAGGTTTCATCGAAAGTGCTAATATTAGTATGCTAGAACATGTGACCATGGACTATATCATGATGTCTACTTGTGTGTTGTGGATGAATATTCGAGTTACGTGACCCAAACCTCATATTTGATTTTTATATTATGATTGTGGATAGAATTGTATATATAACACTGGTTTTCTAACTGTACTTACCAGTATACTTTTGTTATTAATGTAGTAGTCTAAAAGAGTTATTTGTTTGACATTGAGCTTATAGCTTAGCATTCAGAAGTTGTGTTCGTTTACAAGTTACATGTTTCATAAACCGTAATGACATAACAATATCATTGGAAGAGTCTCAACGAGAGTATCAGAGTACAATAATGACGACTTAGCTGACATAAAAGTTGTTGTTTTATTTAGGTAATTTTTGTAATATTTTTAATTATATAAATTGTATTTTTAAATAAGGAGCTTCGTTCTTTTAAAATGTTATAATTTTCATATCTTGTATAAGTATATTAAATTTTTGAGTAAAAGGTGTTTCCATGCGAACTTAATGACAATATATTACTTTTTTTTTCATGCGACCTTAATGTTGAGATATTATTTATGTATGAGAAATTAAGGAAGAGACGTTTTTATCCATGCAGTCCTACTGGAGAGATATTTTTAATACCCAAAATTTCATCTAGTGACCAAAATTTAAATTTTGAAAGTTTAGTAGCCAAAGTATAAACTTGGGAAAGATTTAGGACCAAAGTTTAATTTTAAAAAGTTATGTATTCTGATCCCGTAAATTAATACCCCCAAGAATGACGCTTCTGTGGGAATCGGATTTTTCGTACGGATTTTCAATTAAAAGCTATAAAGAGATAAAGCTTGGGAAAAATCTGGATAATCGGATTAAATCAAATTTTTGAGATATTTTGAAGGATGATAAATTTCATTTCCATATCTTAATTTGGAAGGATTAAATGTGGATCGTTGGATTTAAGATGATTTTTTTCATGTTGAATATAAACAGTTGGATTTAAGTGACTAAATTATAAATTTTGGAATATTACAAGGGAAAAATTGGAAGATGAGTAATTTTTTGTTCATGATGATGTAAGGGATGATGTAAGGGATGATGGAAGCATGGTAATTGAGTAATTATCATGAAATACAAGGGTAAATTGGTAAAGATATTTAATTTTAAGGGTAAATTGGTAATTTACCATTTTATGAATTTTTAATTCCTTTATTTAATAAAGAAAGATGAAGAAAAATCAAGAGATTTATTCATCTTCATCCTCCCATTTCCGTGAGCTATATACAAGGTGAGGAGTTTATTTTTTTAAGCTTGAATACTTGATTTTTGGATTAAGTTATTAGATAGAGAATTAATCTACTTGAAATTATCTATCATTTGGTATAATTATTTCATGGAAATCATGCTTGGATGATGAATTTTATAAATTGGATGGATGCAGGGGAGGTTAGATTTTGATGAATTAAGGATGGATTATAATGTAGTTGATGTTGGAGAATCATTTTCATGTTTGTATGATAATTAAAACCACCTAGAAATGCATATATAAGTTTCGGCCAAGCTAGGGTTCATGGAGAATTGGTTGAATTTTGATTGAATTTGGTGGTTGAATGATTAGAATTGCATGAATTTAATCATATGAGCTTGAAATCAGGCTTGAAATCGGATGAAAATTATACCTTAATTTCTTCATTAAGTTCGGCTATGGGGAAGTTATTAGGGGGAAATGTTCAAAAAATTTCTATGGTCTATAATTGAAAAAAGGTGAGTTCTACATGCTTTGGAAGTTGATTTGGATTAATTTGGAACATTGAGATAGTAAAAGGATTTTTTTTGCAAGTTTTGGGAATTATGAAACCTTGAAGTGAAAATTTTCAATTATGAGTATTCAATGTTGAAATTTAATATTTGGGTGCTGAATTTTAAGTTAGAATGTTGATATAAGATCAAATTGCAAATTTGCGAAGGTATTGAATTCGAATGGATTAGGAAATAAGGGATTGAATTTCAATTATGAAAATGCGAAGGTACTGAATTGAATATATTTTTACAATGCTGGAATGTTTAGGATTGACTTGAATAAGTAAAAATGATGAAAGACCAAGATGCAACTTGTAAGAATTGTTGAAGAAATTAAGGATGCAAAAATAATAAAAACTATTTAGATTTTTTAGTCTAAGAGTAAGTTTGAAAAATCACCAGAACTTCTATAACAATTATTAGCAAGTGATATTCATACGGTTGTGTTTGTATGTCAATTTAGTTTTGTTTAAAACAAACGGAGATTGATTTCAAATTGTATTATGAAATATATGATTTTTTTTATCGATAATAGGTCATAAAATATGACAGCAGATTCTGCTTAAAACTGATTCTGAAAATTGGATTAGAAATTTCACTATAAATTGTACAAGTTGAATTATAAGGATTAATTTATATGGTAGATTCGTATTCAAATCTAGTTTCAAAAAGAAGAAATGGAATTAAATTCCAATTTATAGATTAATAGAGAATAATGATCCTTTAAAGGTAGTGCAAGTTGTCAGAAATGGAAATTTTAGAATTTAAGTGGAAATGGATTAGAAGTTGAAGAGTAATGTTTAAATGTTTGATTAGAATGCTTGAGTATATTTTTGGATGCTTGGAAATGAATTTAAATGGCAAGGTACCATTTTGAACAAATTGGAAATGTTGAGAAGAATTCTAAAAGAATTCATTTTAATGGTTAGATGATGGAATTTGAAATGATTAATAGAGTTATAAGTTGACATGAATGATAAGAGGATTGAAGTTATATTTCAAGTGTTATGGTTAGCATTGACGTTTTGAAATGGATTTAATAACGAATAAGTATCGATAGAATTTTTATGAATTTTATTACTAGAATATGTCTACGTTAGTAAGATACTAATATATGCTTTGGAATGTATGTGATGTATAAATGATGAACATGAAGATCGAGATCAAAGAAAGCTTAAAGCTAAGGAAAAAGTTCAAGAGTGAAGCTTGAATCACTAAGTAAGGTTACTAATGAGGCATTACCAGGTGAGTGCATTTCTATCTTATTTATATATAATATGAGAAAGACTTGCGATGAGTCAACTTTGGATATTTTTAAAAGAAAAAGGTTTTGAATCATATTATAATATACTTTCATAATGCTTTGTTAAATGATTTTTGAATGATATCACTGATTTCGGGTATGAGTTGCCCAATGCATTTTTATATGATATTTTGATATATTCGTGTTTATAAAACTTTGACATGTGTATGGTATATGGATTTAAATACAAGGCCGATTGTATGTGCATTGAGAATTAGTGGTACAATTGGCATGCGAATATTTTTAGTGATTATTGATCGATCTTACATGTTTTATTATTATTCTTACTTTTATTATTGTTAGTATTATAATGTCTCACTAAGTATATACTTAGCATGTGATGATTTTCACGCGTAGGTAAAAATAAGCATACGAAGTAAGGAGCTAGGTCAGCATCAACTTTTTGAAGAATCAGAACAACTCCATATCCGATATGACATCTTTTGAATATTGATAATACTAATTGACATGTATATTACATGGTTATGATACTTAGAACTTGAAATGTTTTTATATGGTTTTAAATGGATGACAATGCTTAATAATATTTATGAATGATAATTTATTATCCAGTATCTTAGTGAAAATGAATTTCAATGCTATTGAAATAAAATATTTTATGATTCTTTGATAAAATTGAATGATTTTAGAAAAGAATAAAAAAATTTCGGTTTTCAAGAAAAGACTGATTTGTAATTTTTATGTGACATCATAGACTCATATGCGATAACATATACGGGAAATTTGTGTTACAATATTAATTATATATACGGCCTTAATGGCGATATATTATTTATTCAACAACCTTATTGGTGAGATATTATTTATTTATGCGGTTTTAATGGCGAGATGTTATTTATCCATGCGACCTTAGTGGCGATATATTATTTGTTTATGCTGCCTTAATGTTGAGAGATTATTTATACATATGACCTTAGAGGTGAGATATTATTTATCTATGTGGTCTTAAAAGCAAAAACTTTATCCATACAGCCTTAGTGACGATATGTTATTTTTCTATGCTACCTTACTGGTGATGTGACAATTTTTATTTTTAAAATTTTTAAATCATTATTTATATGATTATTTAATTAATTTTATTCAAATACACTGGTTCCTTAAAGGAAACTCTGCCAGGAATTGAACCTGGGCTTCCTTGGAGAGAGGTCAGACACCAAATTATATATTTAACTTATATTAAACTACCATTACAAAATAAAAAAAATAGATCTATGATTCAAACTTAAGACATCTCACAAAAATATTCAAACATTTAACCAATAAATCAGTTTAAGAATTGATTTAATGCATACCAAAATTATTATTTAACTTATTAAACTTAAATAAATTTTCATTTCAATTTGAAATAATTAAATAACAAGTTATATAATTTATAAAATTAATATTAATTTATTTTAAAAATTAAATTTATGATATTTATTTATAATAGAATACAAATTTTAAATTATTTTAAAAATAAATAAATAAATATTATCAAAAGTTATATTATATCATAAGTAGTTTAAAATTATATGTATTTTGTAACGCATGGATAAACCATGAGGGCCTTTTTAATACCCCTAAAATTTCATCTAGTGACCAAAATGAAAATTTTCAAAGTTTAGTGAAAAACATATAAACTTGGGAAAAGTTTAGGGACCAAAGTGTGCTTTTAAAAAGTTATGTAATCTGATCCCGTAAATGAATAATTCACCCCCAATAATGACGTTTCCGTGGGTTTTAGATTTTTCATACGGATTTTGTATTAAAAGCTATAAAGCGATAAAGTCAAGGGGAAATTCGAATAATCGGATCGAATCAGATTTTTGAGATATTTTGAAGGACGAAAAGGTAAGGTTAATAATTTCATTTCCATGAAATAAATTTGAAGGATTTAATATGAATCATTGGATTTAAGTTGATTTTTCAATGTTAAATATGGACTGTTGGATTTAAGTGACTAGATTGTAATTTTTAGAAAATTACCAGCAAAATTGGAAGATGAGAAATTTTGTGTTCATGTTTGAATATGATGATGCAAGGAATAACGAAAGCATGGTAATTTATTAATTATCATGAAATTCAAGGGTAAATTGATATTTTTGCATTAAATGAATTTTTAATTCATTTATTTAATAAGGAAAGACGAAGAATTTTCAAGAAATCACTTCATCTTCCCTCTCCATTTCCATGAGTCCATGCTAAGGCAAGAGAAATTCTATTTTTGATTTTTCAAACCAATTTATTGGGAATTTGGATGAAAACATGAAATAGAAAATTGATCTACATGAAATTCTCTATCATTTGGTGCCATTTGTTCATGATTTTGATGCTTAAAACCTCATGTTCTTGAATTAGATGGATGTAGGTGAGGTTAGTTTTTGATGAATTAAGGATGGATTATGATGTAGTTGATGTTGGAGAATCATTTCCATGCTTGTATGATGATTAAAACCACTTAGCAATGCTTATATCATATTTGGTCATGCTATGGTTTATGATGAAATTGGTTATTTGAATTGAAATTGATATGAACTTGATTGGAAATGATTGGAAATGATGTTTATAAGTTGAATTCATACTTGAATCAAGTTGGAAATCAAGTCCAAGTTGTAATGGTAGTTTCAGCCAAGATGAAATAAATAGGAAATTTTTGTGGAAATTTATTTTGAGGTTAGAATTGATGAATGAATGATTAGGTAATCTTTAGAAATTTATTTGGACCAGTTTGGAAGTTTGTTAAAGTTTAAGGACCAAAGTGCAAGGTGTAAGAATTGGTGAAGAAATTAAGGATGCAAAACAATGAAAATTGTTTAGATTTTTAAATCTGGCAATAAGTTTGAAAACTCACCACAAATTATATAAAAATGATTAGGAGATTATTTTTATACCATTTTGTTTGTATGTCAATATAGTTTTGTTTAAAATAAACGGGGATCAATTTCGAATTGTATAATAAAAGATAAATTTTTTATCGATGATAGATTAGAAAACAGAGCAATTGATTTTGCTCAAAACAGATTTTGGAAATTGGATTATAAAATTCACTATAAATTGTACAAGTCGAATTAAAAGGAGTTATTTATATTGTTAGATTCATATTTGAATCTAGTTTCAAACGGAACAAACAAACCTAAATAGAAGTGTGTATATTAATACATAATAATGATTATTTAAAGGTAGTGCAAGTTGTCAGAATATGAAAATTTTAGAATTTAAGTGGAAATATATTAGAAGTTGAAGAGTAATGTTTAAATGTATGATTAAAATGCTTGATTCTATTTCTTGATTCTTGGAATTGAATTTAAATGGCAAAGGACATTTGAAATAAATTGGAAATGTTGAGAAGAATTATAAAAAAATTCATTTTAATGGTTAGCATTAACGTTTTGAAATGGATTTAGCATCAATAGAATTTTTATGAATTTCATTACTAGATTGTGACTATGTTAGTAAGATACTAATATATGCTTTGGAATGTATGTGATGTATAAATGATGAACATGAACATAAAGATCAAAGAAAGCTTAAAGTTAAAGAAAAAGTTCAAGAGTGAAGCTAGAATCGCTAAGTAAGGTTAATAGTGAGAAATTTCCACCAAAGTTCATTTTACTTAAACTATGATAAGTATGACATAAGGAAGATTTGTGATGAGTTAACCTCGAATGATTTGAAAAGAAGTTAATTTCAAATCATTTTATTATATATTTTATGTTATGTTTTAATGATTTCTTTGAACAATTTTGGGTATGAACTGTACGATGCATTTTTCATATGATATTTTGATTTGTTTGTATCTATGAATACTTTGATATTTAAATGATATGCGACTTTGATGGAGAAACCTATTGTATGTGCATTGAGATTTATTTATTATACGATATTTTATGTTGCCATTATTTAAAAAGATTATGATAAGTGAATGATATATGTTATTTCAATGTGATGATGTTTGAAGAGATTCTGATAAGTGAAAGATAAATGATTTAATGAAAATGCTCATTGTAAATGCATTGAGAGTCATAGGTATAATATAATTGGCATGCCATATGTATAATATAATTGGCATGCCATATGTTTGGAGCATTATATTTAGCACGTGTCTGGCATTTATATGACGGTGGTGCTACTAACAGTTGCATTATACTTATAGTACGCGTCTGACGTATGTGTGACGATGGTGCTACTATATGAAACTTAGTACATATCCGACATCTGTGTGACGGTGGTGCTACTATATGGTACTTAGCACGCGTCTAACGTCTGTGTGACAGTGGTGCTAAAGTACCAGGAATTCATTTTATTGCACTCATATGAAAATGGTGCTTACGCATATGTGATGATGGTGCGATGTATTCCTTATTATTGGCACATTGATATTGTGTTCTACAGTACTTGAGCATTATGCTCATCTGACTCGCATACCTTATATTCTTAGTGGTTTACATTGGGCTATGAAATAAAAAAAAATGAATAGTATATGCTATGAAATGAAAGTGAATGATACAGGCTACGAAATTAATTAAATGAATGATACATGATATGAAATAAATGAAGTAAATGGAACATTCTATGAAATGAATAAAGTGAAAGGTACAGGTTTGATATGAAATGGAAATATACTAGTTGATTGATTTGACTGAAAATGAGTTATATGGAACTAAAAACGCAAATTGTTTACAAGGCAGATAAACTGCATATGATACACTTACATGTGATTCATGTGCTATGTATTCTCATTTATCATACATTGGACTGTGATATAAAATGATATGTGAACATACATGTTAGTTATTGAATATCTTCTTTATGGATTGATGAATTACAAATCAGTAGATTTATGTAATGCTTTCATATTTTGATGTTTATGCTATGTTTTGCTATACATATGTCTTACTTTTACTATTATTAAAATTATAATGCTCACTATGTGTATACTTAGTGTGTGATGATTTTCACTCATAGGAAATGAAGAGCGTTTGGAGTAAAGAGCTAGGCCCATAATCAAAATTTTGAAGATCAGATCCACTCTAGAATCAGTATGGCCTTTTTTAATGTTGATAGTGCTAGTTGGCATGTATACTATGTGGTTATGATATTTTAAATAGTTATGTTTGAATCTCGTTTTAAATAGATGATTCTTATTATTATTGTTTATGAATAATGGTTTACTGATTAGTATTCTAGTGAAAATGATTTTTAATGCTATGGAAATAAAATATTTTATAATCTTTGGTAATAATTGAATGATTTTAATAAGAAACAAAATTTTACTGATTTTTTAATAAGATTATATTGAAAGAATTATGTGACATCCTGGACTAATATGCGGTAACGTATACGGGAAATTGGTTTTACAGCCTTTGATTGAACCCATTAGCTTATGAGTAGGTTTATCCAATTGGATTTGGGTTGGGCTTGGTTTAGGCCCAATAGGTGTTAAAAGGGGGCACTTGTGATCTTGAGACAAAAGAAAGATAACTAAAGAGAAATTATCCCAATTTTCAAAGCAAAGGCTAAAAACCATTAAGTTTTGATGATTTCATGTCTGAAAACCTCTCTCTTTTTTCTTCATCTTGGTTTTGTCTTCTTCCCTTCTTCATTTACCTTACCACCTCCATGCTTTAGCAAAGCTCAAGACTTGTTGGCTTAACAAGCCTATTTTTGAAATTCCAAGGTAAGAGTTGTAATCCCTCCATCCTAAGCTCCATTTTAAGCCCTTAGAAACCAAGTCTTGGCCTTGTGACCAAAAATGAGTTTTAATAGGGGTTTAAGGACCCAAGTTTGTCCAACCCGTTTTGGGAGATTTGGGCCTCATGAAAATGTTTCTAATCTCTTCCTAAGCTCTTGACTGATTTGGTAACTCATTGTCCTTAGTGTTTTTAGTGAACGAAGTTGGAGAGTGCTCCAAGACTAAAGGCAAGGAGATATTGGTCATTGGTTGAGTTGATGGTGTTCCCAGCAGCTAGGAAGCTATGGTAACACATTTACAACTTCTCTATACCATATGTGAACCATTAGATGTGATTAGTTAGCTTGTGTGAGAACATAAGGCATGTTATAACATTCATGGTAGATTTCATTCTATGATGTTCAAGGTGAAAAATGATCCTTTATGACCCCTATAAGCTTACATAAGACACCAATAACAGTTAAGGGCCTAAAGAAGGAAAATGGGTTGAGTTTGATGCCCTTTTTATTCTCAAATAAAGTATTTTTGGGCTCGAGTATCGGTATTGGAAGAACAATATCGATACTATTATGGATGCCCCTTGTTCCCATATGTAATGGGGTAAGGGGAGGTAAGATAGTAGGTTGCCCCCAACACTAGGTTGAGAGCAGCTTCCGTAGAAGACCTTCGAATTATGAAATGCCCTCCGTGGCCCTCGATCCCACGACCTCAAGGTTAAGAACCTTGTGCTCTACCAACTGAGCTGGATAGTCATCTCAAATATCGATACTATTCTTTGGGTGGGAAAAGCAAGGGACTTTTAGCTTGCAGCATCGATACTCATACAAAGGGTAGCGGTACTGTCCGGTTGGTATATATACTCTAGGGCTGAGTATCGATACCCTAGTAAATTTTCAAATTCCAGTATACTCTTTTGGTATCGATACTGAATAAACTTTCAAAACATCGAACCTAGTCCAAGGTATGGTAGTATCGATATCCTAGCTAAAAGTATCGATATTACCTGGCAATTTCAAATTCCAGAATACCCAAATGGTATCGATACCAAGGGATGTCTAATTTAAGGGAATATTCAGAAATGGGTCTAGAACTACCAATACTTCCTTAATAAACTTACAAGTGAGAACAACTGATAAATACAACACTAACACAAGAAATCCTTATGAACCAGTATGAGATAAAACCAACCCTTGTGTAATGCTCGGGAAAACATCAAGGACACCCGAGTTGCTCTAGCATTTGACGACCGTCTTGCTTGTCTTGAACATTAATATATGTCTTAATTAGTGCGCAAGACACTTCTTTCGCTAGCCAGACGCGAGGCCCGAGTACTCACAATGAGTTAGCTAGTCGGGTGTTGTTCCGATGCAAAAATTACGGATCCCACCCTATGTAGGTTAGAGGTGAGTGGGTGTTTCAGGGTGTAGTAGGCCCATCCTGGATAACACGTACATATACTAGTGTGCAGTCTTAATGTCCAAAAGTTATTTATACATATGACCTTAGTGGTGAGATATTATTCATCTATACAACCTTAAGGGCAAGAGCGGCCTTAATATCTAGTGTCAAAACATTCCCAAAATTTGAGAATTCATTTTAAGGCTCGCTTCGATTAAATTGGAGTTTCCTTTTAAAAAAACAACATGGTTGAAAGAGTCATCAACAACCTTTGATTATGGTGTGATTAGGCACCCAAAAAGGTTTTGTCATTTTAATAAAAGTTTAAGTTTAAAAAATTATTAAAATGATGTTTATTATGTCTACGTATTAGAAATTGAGTTCAAGAGTCGATTACGCATAGGGAAAGATTATCTCCCCACAACGCCCTAAAATTAGTACCTAATTGAGTAGTTGTTGCCTTTGTAAGGATGTTTACGAATTCGAGTTTTAATCTAATTAAAGATCCCTTTTTAAGAGTGACCAAACAAATTCCAATTTATTTATTTGACGATTCAAAGGAAAAGAGATAATATTTCAATATTTCTAATTTTCATATAGACAAGTTCTTGTGTTTCGAGCATGGGAACAACCCTTGCTTAATCAAATCAAAATATCAAAATATTAAAGTTTCTCTAAAAAATTGTTGAATCAAAATAGAGTAAAAACTCTAATTGATAAAAAAAAACTCTCTTTAGAATAATCTCACAAAATTGCAAAAGGGAAGAACTCTTAAGAAAGCTTTCAAATGCTTATAATTAAGCTTTGATTGTTAGATGATAAAACTCAAATACAAGTAGGGTATTTATAGGTTACAAGAAACAATCTAAACCACTCATTAAAATAAACACTAAATAATCTAAACCATTGAAATTAAAACATGAGAAAAATACTTAATTTTCACCTAAC